>NC_082396.1:23768914-23871414 GCF_031168955.1 Gadus macrocephalus
GTCGAGCAGAGTGAAATGTCCGCCTACCCACACTGCCTTCTTGGTGTCAATAAAAGCAGGTGGTAATTTAGTGCAATGCCAGTGGAAAATGTGTGTAATGATGAATGCATAATTTATGTTTTATTACAAATAGGGTTATGCTATTCACAGTGACAGCTATGTGACAAACCTCCTCCCTCTGCTGTGTCTTCTGACATGGTTTGCCTCCTGGTGAAATAAGTTGATGGGTCACTGATAGTCTGTAATAAAACTAATTAACACAGACACTTAGACACTATAAATGTAATCGAAGAAACAAGACCAGAGACATAGCAACACCTGGTAGTAACTCTGATCTTAAATACATTGCACTTTCAATTTTACTTACTAAAAAGCCTTTTTAACTTTCAATTGAATTTTCTCTTAAATACATTGCACTTTCTATTTTACTCATTTCTTGCATATGTTTTCTTTTACTGATCTATTATTTTATTTTATTGTATGACAATGTTTATATGTGAAGCACTTTGAGTCTGCCTTGTGTATGAAAAGTGCTATATAAATAAAGTTGCCTTGCCTTGCCTAGTAGGGGTGTAACGGTACACTTAAAGTCACGGTTTGGTTCATAACTCGGTTCAGACATCACGATTCGGTACGAGTTCGGTACAATGAAGGGAAAAGAAAAAACAAAAATGCAGAAGGCAATTCTTTTTTATTGTGCATGTCTCAGGTTGTACCGCCTAGTGTCATGCAGTCTCTCCCCTGAGCTAGAACAGCCTGAACTGTAGCAGGCTGAACTGTGTAATCTAACCCTGCGTTCACACCAAAATATGCAAAAAGTTGCCGCGCAGCAAGATCCCATTCAAAGTGAATGTAGAGACGCATTGCAGGTTTGCTGCCGGAGCACTTGCTGCCGCCGCGAAATTTGATTTGCGGTGCGGCAAAATTTGATTTGCAGCGCAGCACGCCCGTGCCCGGCAGCAGGCACGGGCGTGCTGCGCTGCAAATCAAATTTTGCCGGCGGGCGCGTTCACGTTTTTTGCGGCGTGATAAATGCTGCTCGAGTTGAAATATTTCAACTTTTCGGCAGCAAACGCGTGATGACAGCCAATCAGCGTTCAACAGCGTTGCCACTGAGGCGTTGCCACTGAGTGACATGCCGTAACAGCCAATCAGTGTTACTCCCTTGGAGTGACCTAGAGTTCACTACCGTTACATTTATTTAGTAACTCGAAAAAACCCACAAATCAGCATTCTCTAGTGTAGTTGTGTTTACAGTTAAACTAAACTATGAGTATGCTAAAGGGCTAGAATAACAACCCCAAACAAAACCCAGTTGGGTGCCAGGCAGCACCAGCCTTCCAGGCTCTGAATGGTCTCATCGATGGGCATTCCGACGTCTCTCCCTCTTCCACAACAGGTAAAGACATGCAATGCTCGTAATGTCGGCCATGGTTGTAAATGAATTCAGAAGCACCGCGGGCAAAACTTGCCGTGCCGCAAAACTTCCCGCGCAGCAAAACTGCGGCACGGCCGCAAAACTTTTGCTGCGCCGCAAAACCTTTGCTGCGCCACAAAACCTTTGCTGCGCCGCAAAACTTTAGCTGAGCCGCAAAACTTGATTTGCTGCGCCGCAAAACTTCGGCGACAACGCGTTCGGGCAGCAAATGCATCTTTTGGTGTGAACGCAGGGTCAGATGTAAACAGTAAACAATAAGTACCCCACATCATCTCCAGACGGTTCGGTGCGGCTTGGTGGAGTAGTGAAGGTGTGGTTCGGCGCTGCTAAGTTACGGCTCGCGTTTCCACCGCCGACAGTACCCTTATGACGCATTTCCCCTTGAGCGTGCTGGTCGGTTCGGTGCGGCTTGGTGAAGTACCCCCCTACCACAGTACCCTTATGGTAGGGGGGGGGGGGGAACTGGATGGCGATAGCCGCGGCAGCTACGTTAGCATTGTGACCTCATAGCCAAGCCCCCAGGAACAGTGCATACTTCCGCAATCCAACAGTGCTCAGCGGCCAAGCCTGGTATTGCAGCTGTTAAAGCGGGCTGTGAACGGGTCCCTCGATTCAAGGGACCCAGAAGTAGGTATCTCCGTTCACTCCAATACAAGTGGGGAACAAGAATGTGTCTCCGCAAAAAGTGACTGGATATCAATCAAAGGCTCATAATAACCCTACATGCCCACTACCTCCGTCAGTCAACGGACGTGGGAAGGCGTGGCTGACTGATGGGGGAGTAGTCTTTGCAGAGGCATCCGTCAGCCAATCAAATCGCTTCGCCGGGTTCTTCCCGCTACTTCCTGCTTGTTGCGATGCAAGATGACCCGCTTTCCCGCTTTCCAGTATCGTCAGAGCCCGAGTCGCGTCACAGTGCTTAAATTTGCATACGCGATCTGATTGGATGACGGATCCGTCGCATTTTTCAACTTCTTGACTGAGCCGAAGGCTCCAACGGAACGGACGGATCCACAATGCATTGCGCGTCCGTCCCCATTCAAAGTCAATGGGGATCAGTCAACGGACGGAGGTAGTGGGCACGGGGCGTAATCTTTATGCCATGTCCTAAAAAAAGGTATGTTTTTTCTTTTCAAAACGCCACCTCAAGCGTTTTCTTAGCCGTTCTCTCTAATTATTTTTTGCTGGAGAAGGAGGTGTGCAGCTGAAAGGAGTCGTAGTGAAGCAAATGTTGCTTCGACCTGGCATCCGAGAGGGCCTAGTTCAGTGCTCCGTTAACGTGTCCGATTTTTAGAATGGTTCAGCTGCTGCTCAATAACTCTCACGGCCCTCTGCTTGAGGTCATTGTGATTCACCATATATTGATCCATTTATTCAAAAGATCCAAAGACAAAGAACAGGTGCATAACGGTATGATTTTATATTGTTGTTAATAGTCTAATTAACATTCAGCGTTGTTATCAAATTTTTCATTTGCTTGTTTAGCTACCTATGTATGACAGTTAACAATGTTGGTGTATTACAATTATTTATGTGTGTAGGCCACTCCAACTTCGTTGCTGGTTGAAATGTAACCATTTATTTGTACATAAGTTATTGATTGGATTTTTCGTAAATAGTTAGTTTGAAGGAATCTGTTTCTTAAGCAGTGTGACACTTGGAGCTTGCATGACGGAGCACAAGTTGGCATAAAGCACTCAAAACTGCAAAAGGCATTGTTCAATTGTAGACTTGGAGCTTGCATTACGGAGCACAAGGCATAGTTTAATAATGCATTTCTTTTTGAACAGCACATCCGATCAGTGACCTCTGTAATTTTCAACATATCTTTATTGTCTCATATTTATGTAAATGTTTCATGTATTTATATGTTTTTTTCATGTTGTGACTGTCTGAGTTTGTGATGTGGGTCTATGGTCTCGTAGTTATGTAAATGTTTCATGTATTTGTGTGTTTTTTTCATGTTGTGACACGTTGTATTTTTTTGTTTGTTATTGATTGTTTGTCACAGTCTATCTTATTAATGATACAAAGCGTTAATTTAACCCCTTCTCTTCTGTTTGCAGAATCTGGAAAATTCCAGAGTATAATTTATCTTAAGTTAGAAAATTTTCGTTTCCTCATCAGATCCCAGTCCATCATGCTCCTGTACTTGTCTGCCGTGCCACCATCATGCCTCATGCATCACCTCTCAGCGCCCTGCCCAGCTGCATCTTATTCCGTTACTCCATGTTGCAGTCTCTGCCTCCCCCTGGTGGTTTTGTTGGGGGAAAATGCGTTTGTGTGGCGCATTAGGTGTGACGTAGTAGAACGGGTGTGTTGTGGGTAGTGTAAACAAAGGACCGTGCGGGAAAAATCAGTCGGAGTCTACAGTGCGAACGTGATAGTAGCCTTTTCTGCTCGTGAATGTACCATTGTTGAAGAAATAAAGCTAATTCATTGCTGCAACCAACCAACGCCTCACTGTTTCTGCTTCGGCTATGTTAACCGGACCACTAGACAAGCAAGTTACCTGCAACGAACCAAGTAATTGAATTGAAACCAGCTCGCTCCCAACTATGGTTCGGAGCAGGGAAGCTGTGGAGGTAACACTGGGGGCTTGTCCGGGATTAACAAAGCACGAAGAAAGTGAGAGGACGGTCGGATGCAGACTGACGGCGCTCTGAGCGAAAGCTAAAGGTACCGTCAATGCTTACGCTTGGAATAGGAGGCCTGTCGAGATGGAGTCGAGATGGATAAGCACCAACCCATTTTTAATGGATGTAAGAGACACTGATATGGACCCAGTTAACCACATGGACGGCCGATATGCCGACGGCACTAACCCCTTCACGGCTAGCATGGAGCTAACGTTAGCCGCAGACGGAGGGATGGTTCACGGCCATACGCCGTCGCTCAACCGAGCATTGCCCCCCACGCCACCGCCATCACGGTTGACTAACCCGTTCAACCCCGTGAATTGTACGGCACAAAACCTTTTTGCCCCGGCCCACTTACTGTCCCCTCAGTTCACTTCAACACCTTTTCCACCCTCTATGCCCCAGCCCGTGGAGCGTTATGGAGTAATAAGCTATGAGGATAACTATGCCCCACACCGCGACACCTACCAATACGGCCAGTCAGCTGCGAGAAGCGCCAAGCCGGCGCCACAGTCATCACACACAGCGCCAGATGTTGTAGCGATGGACAACAGTGACGATGAACATTATGGATATAGAGAGAGAATTCCAATATTGAAGCCAGGCCATTTTGATGGAACGGGCTCCTGGAAAGACTTTATTCACCGGTTCGAAAGCTGTGCAATGGCAAATCATTGGTCAGATGCAACAATGGCAGTGCAACTGAGATTCAGCCTGAATGGCGCGGCTGGAGCTATCGTCGATAAAAATCCCAGATCTGACCGTTGGAGCTACCGGCGGATTGTGGCTGAAATAGAGACTGCCTACGGGCCGCGCTCCGAGCATGCGGCAGCCATCGGCATTGAATTGAGACAGCGGGTTAGGGGGCAGAACGAAGCGCTGCATCTCTTAAGGGATGATATCTATGAGAAAGTGTCCATTGTGTATGCTGACCGTACAGAGCTGGAGCAGGACGCCATCAGCGTGGAGGTCTTCACCAACGCCCTGGCCGACGCCGAGGTGGTGCAAAGACTACTGGAGAAGCAGCCGCGCACCCTGGCCAGAGCATATGACATCGCACACAGCTACCAGACCACCAGGAGGGCCGCCAGAACAGTCACACAATTCATGCAGCCTGGCCAACGCAGCTTTGTAAATCAGAGAGCCAGGGCCGCCACGGTACGTGAAAATAACAGCATGCCAGCTTGTGTGGAGCCAGTGGGGGTAGCTGTCTGGTCCATCGACTCACCAGAGAGGGCTCCAAGATTTAATCAGCAGTGGCACCAGAAGAAAGACACAAATGTCAAAATGCCTATGGGGGATGTTCAGTGCCACAACTGCTCCGGTCTAGGGCATATGATGAGAAACTGCCCTTCTCCCCGTCGACCCAGACAGCAAGCTCGGACAGTCAATAAGAACACAGCACCCGACACAGGTATAGTGGTCACCTGTACTGCAAGTCAGGAAGACGACATGTGTGTTAAAATATTGATATTAGGGATGGGCATTTGAAGAAATTTTCTTGATCGAGCATCGCTAGAGTTATCGATCAATTATCGATTAATCATTAACTTTTTTCTATGTTTTTTTTCTAATGTTTTTATCAATGAAATCTTTATTCCAACAATAATGTATGGGCCAAAATTAATACAATACAGTTAACTTGAAGACCTACAACTGTTTAACAGTTTTAAAATAATAAATACAGGCATTATAGGTTATAGGCCTATGCGGCGCTCGTAAAGTCCGAACAATGCGCCTACAGGCGCTCTTAAAGGTTTGGAAACGATTCAACAAGACTAAATCTGTAGCCTATTCCAATTACAATAAGTAGCGAACTTATCGGACAACAATAATCAAACAAAGGCAGTAGGCTAAAAGTGGGCATTAAACTGTATAACTGTTATGAAAAAAAAGGGGGGGAAAAGGCCGACATATAATGCCTGCAGCCGGCGCGCGGAAAAGGCTCGCAACAAAAAGATGAGCCACCCATTTACAAACAATTGCATGAACTAGTCTATCTAAAAGCAATACCTTATTGAACATATATAAGGCTGGACTTGTTGCTAAAATATCACAGTTTTGGCAAAATGTAACGACTCCAAGAGGCACCAAGCGGAGCGAGAGTCAACACATTAAGAAAGAAAAGAGCGACTCACATACGGTGGTGACTGTCGTCCATAGCATACAGTAACTCCAGCCTACATATTTTTGTTTAGGAATATAAGCATGTTAACATGCTCGGGGGTCAGACGCGAACGCAGCCTTGTAACTGTCAGTCCAGCAGCAGAAAACACCCGCTCTGACGGGACCGAAGTTGCGGGGATGCAGAGGTATTGTCGCGCTAACTTTGACAGCCTGGGGAACCTTCTTCCATTCACTTTCCACCAGTCGGCAGGGTTATATTCAATTAAATGCTTCAAGACTCACAGTATGCAACACAACGTCCTTTTGATCGATAACAATATAAATTGATCGACGCATTTCTTAACGATCAATTATCGAGCATCGATTAATTATGCCCATCCCTAATTGATACATGGATTGGAAATGTGTGCTCTGCTTGACTCTGGTGCTCGGAGGAATGTGTTGCCCCTCCATCTCTTCAACGCCATTCCCACAGAGTCCAGACCCCCAATAGAGCCATCTGTCGCGGAGGTCCTGCAGGGCATCGGCCCCGGTGGTCTGGCAGTGCTGGGGGAAGTCAACCTACCAGTACAAGTTGGGAGCCGAGCTACCAATGTGAACTTCATCATGGCCGACACAGCAGAGAGCACCGAGGTTATCCTGGGGCACCCTTTCCTACATCAGACGAGTGCCCAGCTGGACTATGGTCGCCGTGAGATAACCCTATGCGGAGAGAAGGTACCTCGTCTTAACCCAAGCCATCAGTCCCGGGTGCACATTGTCAGAGTGGCCCGCACAACAGTGTTGGAATCGGGGTGTGAGTATGTAGTCCCCGGCACCGCCCACCTCCGCCACGCTGCTGACGAAGACCTGATGCTGAGCCCAACTAAAGGTTTCATCGAAAAACACCACGTACTAGTGGCTCACCTCGTCGTACAGGCGCAGCGGTCCACCAACGTCCCCATCAGAGTCTTCAACCGTGGAGCCTTACCTGTCACATTGAAGAGAGGCATTGTGGCAGGGATCATACAACCAGCAACGGTGTTAGGGAAGCTGGAGCCCCAGCCACCCCTCGCCCCACTGGCCTCTGAACCGATTAACTCTGTTTCTGCTTCTTTGCCCAGCCACCTGCAGGTTCTGTATAATGAGAGCTGTGCTAGTCTGCCAAAGGGGGGCCATGAGAGGGTGGCCTGCCTGCTACGGTCATACAGTGAAGTCTTCTCCACGGGGCCCACTGACCTTGGCCGTACTGGCCTCGTGCAGCACGATATCCTCACCATCCCTGGTCCACCTGTGAAACAGCGACCACGCAGGATGGCTGGAGACAAACAAACTGCAGCGGACCAGCAGGTGCAGCAGAGCCTGGACACTGGTTTGGCCCAACCCAGCAACAGCAGCTGGGCTGCACCAATTGTTATGGTAAGGAAGAAGGACCAGACTTTGCGGCTATGTGTCGACTACAGGCTCTTAAATGAGAGGATCATTAAGGATGCGTATCCACTGCCCCGCATCCAGGACACCTTAGACACATTGTCCACCGCCAGGTACTTCAGCACGCTGGACTTAACATCAGGATACTGGCAGGTGGAAATGACGCCGAGAGCCCGAAAAGCCGCTGCTCTCTGCACCCGTAAGGGCCTGTTCGAATGGAATGTGATGCCTTTCGGACTGTGCAATGCGCCGGCCACATTCCAGAGGCTCATGGACCGTGTCCTGGCCGGGCTGCAGTGGGAGACCTGTTTGGTGTACCTCGATGACATCATTGTCCTTGGGCGGGACGGCACCGACATGTTGGAGCGGCTGAGCCAAGTGTTCAACAGACTACGCGCAGCCAACCTGAAACTTAAACCATCGAAGTGTTTCCTGTTCCGAGAGCGAGTGGCTTACCTGGGGCACATCGTCTCCGGCAAAGGTGTCGCCACTGACCCCCAAAAGATTCAAAAGGTGACTGAGTAGCCCGCACCCCGAAACGTTTCTGAAGTGTGTCAGTTTGAAGTGCGCCGACGCTTCGTCAAAGATTTCGCCACAGTTGCCAAGCCCCTCCACAAACTAACCAAAAAGTATGCACGTTTTAACTGGACGGATGAATGCCAGGAGGCGTTCGAGCAGCTGAAAGCCGGTTGATGTCAGCGCCGGTGATGGGTTATCCCCTCGACAGTGGCCAACTGCTCTTCGACACAGACGCCAGTCTCTGGGGAATCGGAGCAGTCCTCTCCCAAGTACAAGAAGGTGAGGAGAGAGTGCTAGCCTATGGGAGCAGGAGAATGTCGGCCACTGAGCAAAACTACTGCACCACCAGACGAGAACTTCTGGCAGCTGTCGAGTTCACCTCTCATTTCCGGCAGTACCTGCTAGGGAGATCATTCATCACACAGCAGCCTGCGCTGGTTGACTCGGATGAAGGAGCCTTAGGGTCAGCTTGCTCGCTGGCTTGAAAAACAAGCAGAGTACGAGTTCCTGGTGATCCATCGTCCAGGGAGACACCACCAAAATGCGGACGCGCTCTCCAGAAGACCCTGCCGGACGTCATGCCCATGCACAGTGCCGGAGCCTAGCCTCAGTAACCAGCTCCAGCACAAGGGGATTCAGTGCAACATGGCCGAAGAGGATGAAGAGGATGCCGTGAAAACTCCTGCAGAGCAACCTCCAGTGGGGGTAGTGGTGCCTAAAGATAGCTATGGAGGCAGCCCCGCAGTTGAGTCTAACCATCTTCCAGTGGGGGTAGCGGACGTTTTCAGGGATGATCAAGCTGGCTCTCTGTTCCGACCAGTTAATCAGTGCCCAAGAAGCTGACCCAGATACAGCACCAGTGAGGAAGTGGATGGACGAGGGGAGGAGCAGGCCACCCTGGGCGGACATAGCACCCTACAGCCCTGCCACCAAAGCCTACTGGTCGCAGTGGAAAAGGCTCTACCAGAAAAACTGTGTTTTGCTGAGGAAATTCTACTGCACAGATGGAAAGGTGTTCTATCCACAGATCCTGTTGCCTCAAGAGTACCGCACCTCAGTCAGGGAACAATTGCACGATGGCCCAGTCGGTGGCCACTTTGGAGGAGAAAGGACACTCGCACGTCTCAAGGCCCGGTACTACTGGTACAATATGAGGGATGACGTCACTCTGTGGTGCCGCACCTGCACCAGCTGTGCTGCAAAAGCCCGCCCGATGAAAACACCTCAAGCCGCCATGGGCACAGTGCGAGTTGGTGCCCCCTTCGAACGCATCGCAGTCGATTTAATGGGACCATTAAATGAAACCGAAAGGCGCAACCGCTACATAATAATAGTACAAGACTACTTCAGCAAATGGGTGGAAGCCTACCCGGTTCCCAATGAACAAGCAACGTCAGTGGCCGAGAAGATTGTTTCCAGGTGGGTGTGCCGTTACGGAGCTCCACAGTGCCTACACATCGACCAAGGTACCATTTTCGAGTCAGCTGTGTTCCAGAGAATGTGTGAACTGCTGGGAATCGACAAGACACGGACCACACTGTTTCGGCTGCAGTCAGACGGCCAAGTAGAACGTTTCAATGCCACCCTGCAGAAAATCATAGCCACCACTGCGGAACGATGTCACTGGGACTGGGACATCATGACCCCATATGCAGTCATGGCCTACCGTGCATCCAAACACAGCTCCACGGGCCTGACGCCTAACATGATGCTGTTCGGGCGGGAAATTTCAGAGCCAGTGGATCTTGTTGCTGGGTTGCCACCTGACCCAGACAACACTACTACCCCTCCATCCTATGTCGTACAGCTCCGGGAAAGGCTTGAGCTATCTCACCAGTTGGCCCGGGAGGCGCTGGGAAAATCTGTCGAGCGTGCCAAACAACAGTACGACAAAAATGTTTGCAGAGTCCAACATGAAGTCGGTGATGCAGTTTGGTTCCTAGTCAAAGGCACCAAGAGAGTAAAGGATAAAGTGCGGAAATTCCTGCCTTCCTACGAGGGTCCGTACTTAATTGTGGGTGTACTGGACGACTTGGTCTACCGGTGCCGGGGGGGTGGTGGGGGTCTGGAGGAGGGCTGGAGCCGGCTCTCCTTAACGGGTTTGACCTTGGAGACGTGGAAGGTGGGATGAATCCTCATAGAGCGAGGAAGGCGGAGACGGACTGCAGCAGGGTTGATGACCTTAGTGATGGAGAACGGGCCCACAAACCTTGGGGCCAACTTCCTAGACTCCACCCGGAGTGGGAGGTCACGTGTGGACAGCCAAACCTTCTGACCAGGAGTGTAGCATGGTGCAGGGATCCGACGGCGGTTGGCATCCCTATGGTACCGGGTGGACGAACGCAGGAGAGCAGAACGGGCCCGCAACCAGGTGCGCCGACAGCGCTGGATGAACGCCTGGACAGACGGGACACTGGCCTCTCGCTCCTGCTCAGGGAACAGTGGAGGTTGATATCCCCGAGAGCACTGGAAAGGAGAAAGCCCTGTTGCAGAGCTTGGAAGTGTATTGTGAGCATATTCAACCCACAAAAGCTGTTTGGACCAGGAGGATGGTGTCTGGGACGCGATACAACGCAAGGCAGTCTCCATTTCCTGCTTCATCCGTTCAGACTGTCCGTTGGATTGAGGATGGAAACCAGAGGAAAGGCTGACCGTGGCCCCCAACAGTTGGCAAAAGTCTGTCCAATCGGGTGGCCCCCGATCTGAGACAATGTCACAGGGGAGGCCGTGCAGACGGAAAACATGATGCAACATAAGTTCAGCAGTTTCTTTGGCAGATGGTAATTTGGGCAATGGAACAAACTGAGCAGATTTAGAAAATCTGTCCACAATCGTCAGAATGGTGGTATTACCCTCTGAGGGAGGCAGTCCGGTGACGAAGTCGAGTGAAATGTGGGACCATGGACGATGAGGAATAGGCAGTGGCTGAAGAAGACCAGAAGGGGCATGGCGAGCAGTCTTGTGCTGAGAGCAAATCTGGCAAGCAGCGATAAACTCCTTGGTGTCCTCTTCGATGGAAGTCCACCAGAAACGTTGCTTCAGCAGAGCTAGGGTGCGCCTAACCCCCGGGTGACAGGCAAGGCGAGAAGAGTGTCCCCACTGGAGGACCTGAGAGCGGAGACTCACAGGCACATACAGGCGATTATCAGGGTAAGCACTGGGGATCGGTTGGTCGGCCTGAGACCGTTTTACCTTGTCCACAATGTCCCAGGTAACTGCGCCGATGACGACCTTAGTGGGGAGGATCCCCTCATGTTGTGTGGGACTGTTGTCGGACTGGAACTGACGGGACAGGGAGTCTGGCTTGACATTCCTTGTACCTGGGCAATAAGACAGGGTGAAGTCAAAGCGATTAAAGAACAACGCCCATCTGGCCTGACGGGAGCAACCGTTTGGCCGACCGGATGTACTCGAGGTTCTTGTGGTCTGTCCATACAACAAACTGATGTTTTGCCCCCTCCAACCAGTGCCTCGACTCCTCGAGAGCCAGCTTGACAGCCAATAACTCCCGGTTTCCGACGTCGTAATTTCTTTCTGCTGGGGACAATTTGCGGATACTCATAGTGGCCTCTAGGGGTGTTGAACGCCGTTTTCCACTCATCCCCCTCCCGAATGCGAACAAGGTGATAGGCATTCCTGAGATCAAGCTTGGTAAACACAGAAGACCCTTGCATCAGTTCAAATGCAGAAGAGATGAGTGGGTTCTTAAGTTCTTAAGGTGACATCATTCAGACCGCGGTAATCGATGCAGGGTCGGAGGGATTTGTCCTTCTTATCCACAAAGAAAAATCAGGAGATGAAGAGGGACGGATGATGCCTGCTGCCAGTGAGTTGTTCATGTATTCGTCCATGACCTTGGTTTCAGGGGAGCCAGGGAGGAGGTCAATGGCACAATCATATGGGCGGTGTGGGGGAAGCGAGGTGGCCCGGAAGAGGTGTTGAAGGCAGGTAACAAAGCAGATTTCAGACAGACCGCATGGCAATGTTCACTCCATTGTAGAATGGCTGCTGAGGAGCATCTATCAGAATACGGCTCACCAGCGCCCTCTGGATTCCTGGTGAGCCCTGTCTTTTACTGGACAGGAAGACACGTAATGACCTCCCTGCCCGCAGTACATGCAGCAGTTCTCCCTTTGGCGCCGCTGTCGTTCAGCAGCTGACAGCCTGTTCCGGCCAAGTTGCATGGGCTCAACCGGGTCTCTAGGGGCACCGACGGGAGGTGACGCTGGAGGACGTTGAAAGCTCCGGGGAGTACTGGTCAGCGCTCTCTCTCGTCCCCTTTCCTGGAGACGTCCATCGATGCGGATGGCCGTGGCAACGAGCGCATCTAAATCTGTCGGAGGGTCCCGAGCCGCCAGTTCATCCTTGATATCATCAGAAAGGCTGTTGTAAAAAGCGTCAGTCAGAGAGGAAGCGTTCCAGTCACTCTCTGCAGCAAGTGTCCTGAACTCAATGGAATAATCAATCACTCTCCGGCTCCCCTGAACCAGGTTTAACAGTCCACGAGCAGCCTCTCGGCCAGGGGTAGTGTTATGTACGAAGCTGAAGGTGCTTCGTTTATGGTGACCACTAGGTGGCACCTCTGACTTGTATCAATTCCCGTTCACAATAAACCAGCCTAGCTGAAGTTGTAGAACAAGATACAATGTTTCTGTGTTGATCTCTGTATGGGCTGTGAATGATTGCTACGTAAAAGATACAGGGAACATAACATAAATTGGCGATGAGGTGCGTAGTTCTGAAGACGTTTTACTGGTCATCAGAACAAAAGAAGAACCACGTTGGAAGCTAGCTAGTGAGCTAGAGTGTATCTGTTAAGAGGTGATGAGCCAATCTTCTAACGAAGACTCCATCATTGAAGTGCAAGCAACTGGGAGCAGACGCATCATGGCGGGAATAATTGGAAATATGGATCCCTTTGATGATACCGGTGAACAATGGGCAACGTATATTGAGCGTTTTGAACATTACATTCTGGCTAATGAGATCAGAACAGCTAAGAAAGTGCCGGTGTTGTTTAGTGTGATGGGACCAACAACTTATGGATTACTTTGCAGTTTGGTGGCTCCTGACAAGCCTGGGGAGATGGATTATGGACGTGTTGTGGAAGTATTGCAAGCCCATTTCGCTCCAAGACCGCTTGTTATAGCGGAAAGATTCCGGTTCCACAAGCGTAATCAGGGGGAAGAGGAAACTGTTGCACAGTACGTTGCTGTACTGAAAAGACTTTCGGAACATTGTGAGTTCGGTGCTTATCTTGAAGACGCACTACGGGACAGATTTGTCTGTGGACTAAAGACTGAAACAGTTCAGAAGTGCCTTTTAACCGAGAAGGATCTCACTTTTCAGAAAGCAGTGGATTATGCGGTGTCGGCAGAGACAGCCACACGCGACGTGCAGCAATTAAGTAGTTCACTTAAAGTGCATGCAATAAGTGCCAACAAAGGTGACCAATGCCGCAGGTGCGGGAAAATGAACGATACAGATAAAGACTGCTGGTACAAAGATCGCGACTGTTACCAGTGTGGGAGGAAAGGCCATTCCAAACACATGTGTAAGAGTAAAGCCAGAATCACCCAAGCCAGAAGCAGCCAAGACAGAGAATGGAGACAGAAAGGTAATACAATGAAGCGCAGTGTTAAAGACAGAAAGAAGAGAATTCATCATGTTGATGCTAGGAATGTTAGTGAAAGTGATGAGACTAAATCTGACACTGGATCTGAGTTGGGACTTTATGCCTTGTCGGAAAAAGGGAAATATTCCAGAATCTCTGTGCTGCCTAGAGTTAATGGAAAGAAAATGGAAATGGAATTGGATACTGGGGCTGCTGTGTCTTTAATTTATTGGGAACTGTATAAAAGCAAGTTAAGTAAATTACCTCTGCAACCCACTGAGATAATGCTCAAAACTTACACTGGAGAGCCATTGGCACCGGAAGGGGTGATCAAAGTACAAGTTAAGTTAAATAAGCAGTGTGCTGTTTTGCCTTTGTACATAGTGAAAGTTGATGCACCTCCACGGTTTGGCCGAGAGTGGCTGAGAGTTATCAAACTGAATTGGAAAGACTTGAAGACAGTGCATGCCTTTGAGCAAAGAGAGAAAGACAGCTTGAAGTTGGTGTTAAAGAGACACTCAGCTGTGTTCTCTACAGAGTTAGGCACACTGAAGCAGATTAAAGCCACACTGACTGTTAGACCTAACAGTATACCTAAATTCTGCCCCCCACGTAATGTGCCCTATGCACTTCGACCTTGAGTTGAAGCCGAGCTGAAGCGCCTAACTGAGCTTGGGGTGATCTCACCATTGGAGAATAGTGAGTGGGCCACACCTGTGGTGCCAGTTATCAAGAAGGATGGCACAGTTAGACTGTGTGGCGATTTCAAGGTCACCCTCAACCAAGCTCTCTGCGTGGATAGATACCCACTACCACGCATTGAAGACATTTTTGCCTCTCTAGCAGGAGGGTAACGCTTCAGTAAGTTAGACTTATCTAATGCCTATCTGCAGATGGAGGTAGAAGAGAAGTGTAGGAAGCTGCTAACTATCTCCACACAGAAAGGGCTATTCCGCTTTAATCGCTTGCCCTTTGGAGTAGCGTCATCACCTGGCTTGTTCCAAAAGGCTATGGATCAAGTACTGCTCGGACTACCTTACACACACTGTTACCTGGACGACATCCTCATCAGTGGTCCTGATGAACAGACTCACCTCAAAGCGCTGGATTCAGTCCTAGGCAGGCTAGAGGAGTATGGCCTGCATCTCAAACAAGAGAAGTGCCTGTTTTTCCAGAAGTCTGTGGAATACTTGGGCCACATCATTGACGCGGCCGGGCTCCACAAATCACCGGAGAAGGTACGTGCTATTGTGGAAGCACCAGCACCACATGATGTCAGCCAGCTACGTTCGTTCCTATGAATGCTGAACTATCATGGACGCTTCATTCCTAATCTAGCCACTGTCCTTAAACCATTAAATGAACTGCTAAACAAGGGGAAGCAATGGCAGTGGACAGTAGACTGTGAATCAGCTTTCCAGAAAGCAAAAGCACTCCTAGTATCACAGGAAGTATTAACGCACTACAATCCTGAGCTGCCCCTTCGCCTTGCGTGCGATGCTTCACCATATGGGGTCGGAGCTGTGCTCTCGCACGCTATGCCTGATGAAGAGGAACGACCTATAGCTTATGCTTCACGAACACTCAGTAAGGCAGAACAAAACTATGCCCAGATAGAGAGGGAGGCGCTAGCGATAGTCTTTGGAGTTCGCAAGTTCCATCAGTACCTCTATGGTAACAAGTTTACCCTACTCACTGACCATCGCCCGCTGACCTCCATCCTGAGTCCAGTGAAAAGTACACCATCAATGGCTGCAGCCCGAATGCAGCGCTGGGCACTCCTCCTATCAGCGCATGAGTATACCATCGAATACCGTAAGGGTGCACTACATGCAAATGCAGATGGACTTTCACGCTTACCACTCTCCCACACTCATAAAGAGAAGCTAGGCGCAGTAGAGGTGTTCTACACATCTCAGTTGGACACACTACCAGTCAGTAACACCGAGATCAAACGTGAGACCCTGTCTGACTCCACTTTATCTCGTGTCCAGGAAATTGTCTCCACTGGTCGTTGTCCAGCTGCAAAGGATGCCGACGAAGAGCTGTCGCCCTATCTGTTGCGCCGGCATGATCTCACCATACAACAGGGATGCCTCATGTGGGGTATGAGAGTGATTGTGCCTCCTAAACTGCGCCCCCGGGTTCTGAAAGAGCTCCACTCAGCACATCCAGGAGTAGTGAGGATGAAGAGCTTGGCACGCAGTTATGTGTGGTGGCCCGGCATCGACTCTCAAATTGAGCTTCACGCCAAATCCTGCCCCCCGTGTCAGAGCATACAAAAAGCACCTGGGTTAGCTCCTCTACACCCTTGGATGTGGCCATCCAGTCCTTGGGAAAGGATACATGTGGACTTTGCGGGTCCATTCGAAGGACATATGTACCTGATCACTGTGGACGCCCATTCCAATTGGCCTGAGGTGCATATCATGGACAGCACCACAGCCAGCAAGACCATACAAGTGCTCAGGGGACTTTTCAGTCGCCATGGAATTCCGCACATCCTTGTGAACGACAACGGACCTCAGTTCTGTTCTGAAGAATTCAGTGCCTTCCTGAAGTCCAATGGAGTCAAACACACCCGCTCAGCGCCGTACCATCCTGCTACCAATGGCTTGGCAGAGCGTTTTGTGCGCACATTCAAACAGGCCTTAAAATCATGCAAAGGCACCGGGATGGTGCAGCAACGCCTTGATACGTTCCTGCTGGCATACCGCAACATCCCCCACACCACAACAACGGAAACGCCAGCCATGTTGTTCCTTGGACGCAGGCTGCGTTCTCGTCTGGATTTCCTGAAACCCAATATTGCTGGAACAGTGCACAGATCACAGGATGCCCAACAACAACGCCGCCACCAACACTCAAAGGACAGGCAGTTTGATGTTGGGGAGCCAGTCCTTGTGCGTGACTATAGGAAGGGGGAGGAGAAGTGGACACAAGGTATTGTTGTGGAAAAGACAGGTCCAGTGTCGTACAGGATAAATGTGGGAGTACCAGGGGTATGGAAACGCCATGTGGATCAGATGCTGACACGCCCCGATCCAGAGCTGCAGCAGACTGCAGTGAACCTTCCCATACCAGAGGACTTACCCCCGAGTGATATCTGCACCACACTCCACTCTAATACACCTCACACACAGGAGCCTGACTGTCAAATTTCTCAGCACACACAATCTCCACACCAGTCCACTGACCCACCACAGACTGTGCTAACCGGTACTCCGGTAACAGAGACAATGAGACGCTATCCTGTGAGGATTACTAAACCGCCCGTACGTTACGGTGCGGAGTGACCACATTGTTTTATGTAATATAATGTTCTGAGACATATTGTTTGCAGTATAAGAAGACATCCCCTCATTATTATTTGATGTAAAAAAAAAAGAAAGCTATAATCTTTTCTGTTGTGTTAAAGTAAATATCCTTTGTGTTGATTGACAACATATCTTAGCGGGGAGGAAATGTTATGTACGAAGCTGAAGGTGCTTCGTTTATGGTGACCACTAGGTGACACCTCTGACTTCCCGTTCACAATAAACCAGCCTAGCTGAAGTTGTAGAACAAGATACAATGTTTCTGTGTTGATCTCTGTATGGGCTGTGAATGATTGCTACGTAAAAGATACAGGGAACATAACAGGTAGCATGGTCGAACACCTTCCGAATACCCTCAGAGAAGGCCGTCACAGAAGAACAGAAAACCGACTGCTTCTCCCACTCGGCGGTGCCCCAGTCCCGAGCCTGCCCCGTAAGCTGGGTGATCATGAAAGCCACTCTTGACCTCTCATTGGGATATGTGAGAGGCTGAAGTTCAAAAGTCAACCTGCACAAAGTCAGGAAAGAGCGGCAGGTACCTGGAGCTCCAGAAAAGCGCTCCAGAGCATTTAGGCGGGGTTCCGGACCCGGGGCAGTGGGAGGCGAAACCGCTGGCGGTCGACTGGCTCAGAGTCTCCAAATGTTGGTTGTGGCGTGCAGAAGCCTCCCGGAAAGCCACCTCCATAGCGGTGAATTGCTTCTCATGCTGGTGTAGAGCAGCAGCTTGAGCTGCTATTGCCTGATTCACCTTCTCCATGTCGGCTGGGTTCATTTCAGGCCAGATTGTACTGTCAGGTTTCACCAAATGGCAGACGAGAACCCAATAGCACGACACGGGAAACAGTTCAGGTGAAGAAAGTGTTTATTCCTATAATAATAATAATACATTTAATTTAGAGGCGCCTTTCAAGACACCCAAGGTCACCTTACAGAGCATATAGTCATCATTCAAAACGATGTAAAACAGACTAGGAATAAAAGGAAAACAGAGGTTAAACATGAATAATAATAATAATTAATAACACTCAAAGACGCCTAAAGTGAAGGGGGGACCTCACTAACCACCACCAATATGTAGCACCCACTTGGGTGCTACATAGGGGCAGGCAACAGGAAAGGTCCAAAGTCCAAGCAGGCAGGTCAATCCGGTACGAGCAGGCAAAAGGAAGGTCCAAAGTCCAAAAGGGCAGGTCGATACACAGGCAGGCAGGTTCAGGATCAGGATCAGAAGACGCGGGAGAGCTAGGTTTACACACTAGACAATCTGGCAGGGAATGTTTGGGAGGAGAGGACTGATATAGATAGGACTGAGCACAGGTGACGGTGGTTGGTTAATTAGGAGAGATCAGGGTGGCAGGCAGGTGAATGGGAACAGCAGGTAATACATTTCAGACTAACGCATGTCTGAAATGACATGTGTTAGTGTGGCAAAACAGGGAACAGACAAATGAAAAACTACAGCCTTGCTGAAGTTGTGACAACCGGATTAAGGGTCCGAGGATGAAGATAAAAATCTCAAAGAAAAACTCAAAAGCTTACCATTCCAGGACAGCACTAGACAACAGCTGGACATTTCGGGAGGCTGAAACGTGGGCACCAGTGGAGGCGCCACCCCCGTCGTCAGACCCCAGCTTTTCAGAAACCGACATCAGCCCCCTCAACCTTTGGGGCACGTCACCAGAGACAGAGGACCCTGTTGTGGAGGCCCTTCCAGGCGTCTTCTCTCCACCACCATCACCGAGCATCAGCCAGCTTCCTTGCCTCCCACTGAGCCTTCGCTGGAGGAGGCTGGGACCTCGCATACGGCCAGGGGAGAAGCTGCTCGTCCTCTTTTGAGCTCCACCCCTCGGCGTCGACCCCGGAGGGTCCGCAGAGCTCCTGTGTTTGGTGACTGGATTGGTCACTGAGCATAGTTGCCTGAGGTTGGGTGTATGCGGATCGCTGCCCTCCTCAGTGGAAAAGAGTTCCAGTAAAAATAAGTAAAAGACAACAAAAACAAGAGTTCCTGTGTTGTCCAAACAAAAAGAAAGTTCCAGTATTGTCAAAGCAAAAGAGTTTGAGTATTGACAATAACCAAGATTGTATTTCCAGTAGTGTCATTGCAAAATAACTCGCCTATGTTGAGGTTAAAAATGTGAAGTTTTATACGATTTAACGGTTTGATATAGTTGTTTGCTGTCACCAGTCGGTGGTTTGAATACTAATGGTGCGCATAGTTTTGTTGGAGCATCCTGGGTATGTTAACCGTTGAGGCACTTAATGGGCATGCGTGTGAAAAACGACGTGAAAGAAAGAAAAATGTTATTTGTTTAATAGAAAATGTTGCCCTATTTTTGCACTTGAAATCCTGCACCCTGTACAGTACGCTAATGTTGAGTGGAGTGGTTGTAGTACTGGTCGCATTTTTCCCATTGGATGTATGAGTGTTTATGCCATTTGCTTACATGTACGAAAGAAGGAGTGGGGAATACGCTTTAATTGACATTTATAGGCATTGCCTTGACTTTCCACTGGAAGAGGACCCATTCAGGGCCTGTGGGAAACACATGTTATGGTTGGATGTTTGTATAATGACGGTCTAATTGGTATTTTCCTGTGTACAGTGTAGCGATGCTGGAGATATGTTAAGGGTTTAAACATACTTCTCCAGAGTGGGGGTAGTGTTGCAGTCTCTGCCTCCCCCTGGTGGTTTTGTTGGGGGAAAATACGTTTGTGTGGCGCATTAGGTGTGACGTAGTAGAACGGGTGTGTTGTGGGTAGTGTAAACAAAGGACCGCGCGGGAAATCAGTCGGAGTCTACAGTGCGAACGTGATAGTAGCCTTTTATGCTCGTGAATGTACCATTGTTGAAGAAATAAAGCTAATTCATTGCTGCAACCAACCAACGCCTCACTGTTTGTGCTTCGGCTATGTTAACCGGGCCACTAGACAAGCAAGTTACCTGCAACGAGCCAAGTAATTGAATTGAAACCAGCTCGCTCCCAACTACGGTTCGGAGCAGGGAAGCTGTGGAGGTAACATCCAGCTCTTTCCAGCTCTTTCACATAAGTGACGAACACGCTCCACCCAAGTGTTTTTAATATTTTATTAATTATGCATGTAAGGTTTACTTAAGTGGCCTGAAAGGTGCCCATCAATAAAGTGCTTTTTACTAATATAACATTATGGCTCCATCAAAAGCAAAGTACACCTGCCATTTACACTTTTCATTTATACTATCGTAGACATCTTTAATCTTATTTACATTCTTATTTGCCTTCAATAGGCCTGATTTCCTCTGAATGTTTAAATAAAAAAAATCCCTGTCCATCATACTCCTGTTGTTGTCTTCCTGCACACCTGACTGCCTCCTCCATCGATTGCGGCCACAGCCCTCTCCCTGTACAATATTTCATGTTAAATACATTTCAGGATCAAGTTTGAGATTCAGTTTCAGTATTACTTGTTTTTGAAACCTGACGTGGGGCTGGCACCGCCACCATCATATCTGTCTTATTTATTGCACCCACACATAATAGGCCTATGTCACGGAACAATTGAAGACCGGAAGAAGCTCGCGGAGTAGGGTAACTGCTCTTCCGCTTAGCTTAGCTAAGCTGTTTACCATGGCGGAGGCAGATCGATACCTTTGGACCAAGTCTCTCCAACCTACCTAAATTGTCCTACGACGACGTCCTAAGGATAGTAAATCAGCACTTACTTGTCTAAACATCTAAACTACGCAAAGGATATAAGTTATTCTGGGAGAAGTACATTTTTAATGACATAGGTAAGTGTTTCAAATCTGTTGACACTGTGTAGCTTGACTGTGACAGATAGCACTAAGTGTAATACATGTCAGTTAAAACTTATCCTTTTTAATTAATCGCAAAATATTATTTACACTGGTAGGAATACATATTTAGTTTGAGTGTCTCTGAAACTTTGCCTGACGAACCCCAAGAGGTTTGGTGTAGGTAGGTAGCCACTGCCTACCGTACATGTAAGTGTCGATAGTATGTCAGATTAGCTCCAGGCTACTGTCAGAACGCGCAGGCTCAAGGAACGAACCCGAAGAACGGGGCCGTGCTTGTTTGTTATCAGCCATTTTTCAAAATAAGAAATTTTAGAGGGTACAAAACCATACACTCACAGTTTTGGTTTTTAAAAACAGTTTGTTGTACTTTATAATGCCTGTCGACGTCGCCATATTTCCTGAGGTACCGCCGCGCCGAGCTCCGACCGCCGACGTACTTGTCGACACAACCAAAGCTATGGGGATCAGCGAGTACAAGGTAATATGATTTTTATCAGATGATATTTGTTCGTGATCATATGATCGTGGAATCCATTCCACGAACAAACAAGCACGGCCCCGTTCTTCGGGTTCGTTCCTTGAGCCTGCGCGCTAAGAAGTCCTACGTCACGTGTCAGAGGCCACGTGTCTTTAAACCAGATACGTATCCCCGCTAACGACCACCGTTCGCCATCGCCGTTGTCGTTGGCGAGGCCGAGCGGAGGTTTTATGGGTCACCGGAGCTCTGGAGAGGAAGCTGGCCGTGTGTGTGGGAGCAGCGAAGCTTGAGCTCGGTCTCATGAGCTCAGCAAGAACTGTTGTGTATATTTTGCGGTGAATATTAATTAAACAGGAACTAAAATTAAATGTTGAATATAATAATAATTCAGAAACGGGTAACGGGTAACTTAAAATTAGACTGTGGCATTTTCGGGTCACTATCATTAAAAATGTCCAGTGCAACCACTGTTGAGGGCTAGCAAAAAAGTGTTCTCTCCATCCATGCCAGGTGTGTGACTTGTGTTGTGCCAGTACCGTTCATTACCTCGCTCATATTCTGGGCGAACATGAACTGAACGTAGCCTAACGTTACTGTATTTCCGCTTGATAAACGCAGTTGTGAACCCGTGAACGGCGCTCTCTCACAGTATGACTTTTACTGAGAGCTGGAGTCAGACGTAACGTTAACACAGACAGACCCACGGGGGGGGGCTCTCGTTGTGTTGTGTGACGGCAGATACAGCCGGGGCAGGAGGTGAGTGACGTGGGAGCAGACAGGCAGGTGAAAGTGGGATAGGGGGAGAGAGGATGGTGATTGAGAGAGGCAGATAAGCTATTTTATTTTTTTGAGCAAATGTTCTTGTGTTTGACTTATGGCTAGTGGAATAAATATTACTGGTACTGTGGTGCTTACTGTGCTATTGTGTTGTGTTTGTGTGTTGCTTACTGTGCTGTATTTTCTCTTTTTGGTAAAGCTAAACTGAACTGTGTAAATTAGGGCCGGCGCTGGCCGTTTCGGAGCCCTAGGCGACTCGAAATCAACTTGCGCCCTGGACAGGTCTTGCGAGCGGGGGGGAGGGGGGGGGGGGGTGCTATGCTGACGGTTTCGGGCCGCCCTGACAATTGCTCCCGCGCCCCCTCGCTTCTCCGTTCGCGTCGTATATTTTAATTGATATATTTTTTAATTAAGGGCGCCACCAGAGGGCGCCCCCAACGCATTTGTCGCCCTAGGCGGTCGCCTAGCTCGCCTATGCCGATCGCCGGCCCAATAATGAAGCAACATAAGTTATGTTTTGTCAGGTATTTTATTTCATAGGCATAGTAAATCCAATTTAAAAAGAACAGAAGGCATAATAATGTTTTGTCAATTTAAACTGTATTAGATGTAGTTCATGTAACATTGAGAATATCCAACATTAAAGCGTTTTTTTTTCTTTTAATTTAAGGAGAGCAGCCACAAGATCCACTGTGTTCTGCTGTGCAACCACCAGTTTGGAAGTCCCTCGTCTTATTGTAGTGGTAAGTTCAATATCATGAGGGCATTTGTGATAATTAGATCACTCTCCTAAAACCGTCCTCTCTGCCTTTTTATTTTTCCTCAGTTGTCCATGTATGTGGAAATGTAAAGACTGAGAATTCATATTCAAGAAGATCAGAACTTCTGAAACATTATAAACTTGATCATCATCATTATGGGCGGGGCCGTGCTTACCCCTGTACTTATGAGAATTGCCCATGCACTTGCAAAACATGGAAAGCTCTGCTGACTCATCTAAGCAAATGCCATCCTACTCAAAAATCCCCACAGGAAGATAGCTTTTCAGCATTCAAGTGCCACATCTGCAACAACAATCAACTTTCTACAGAGACTGATTATTTTAAACACATTGGGACACATTTAAGAAATCGTGAATCTGTTGAATGTGTTTTTAATGATTGTTCAAATAAAACAAATATTTACAGTGCTTTTAATACTCGCAAGTGGCGAAGACATAACCCCCACACAATTCATGATTTTAAGCCAGGAATAGTTGATGGACCTGTTGGTAGTTCTGCTGTTGAAGAATCTTTTGAAAGCGGTGCTACTGTACAATCTGATGATGATATAACATCTGAAGAACTTACTAATGAAGAACCAAGAAATTTGACACAATCTATTGAAGTAAAGTTAGCCTCAGTCCTGCTTAAGTTAGAACATTCTTTTCTGGTGCCAAGTGTAGCTGTAACCGAACTGCTTGATGAGTTACAATATTTAATTGGTACTGCTTCTGTCCCTGTTGCCCAGAAGACTCTACTGGACTCCTTAAAAAGTAACAATTGCATAGTTGATGAATCTCTTGTAAAAGAGTTAGCGACTGTACTTTGCACTACAAATCCCATTAAAGCTGCAGTAGGGAAGGGCGGTCCTCTCTCGACTGCATGGAAAAGGAAGGCATATTATAGAAAAAACTTTAATGTTGTGGAGCCCATTGAATATTTTTTAGATCGTAAGAATAATAACACTTTTCAGTATGTGCCATTACTCAAATCCTTGCAGCAACTTTTAAACTGTGAAACAACACTAAATAAGGCTATACATTTGAAAAAAAAACATCCAGTGCAGAGTGATAAACAAGTATACAGATCATTTTGGGATGGACGCCTCTGTAAAAGTAATGCTATTCTCTCAAAAGAATGTGCAATTTCTGTGATTTTGTATGTTGACGACTTTGAAATCTGCAATCCCCTCGGGACATCCCGTAAAAAACACAAAATCTGTGCCTTGTATTGGATTTTAGGCAATCTGCCACCTGGTTGTCACTCCTCATTGTCCTCTATCCATTTGGCTGCATTGATCAATAGCAGTGATGTTAAGGTCTATGGTTACGAAAAAGTGTTGGAGCCTTTGATTGCTGATCTCATAACATTGGAACAACATGGGTTTTTTGTGGAAAAGCTGGGGGAAACTTTGAAGGGTACATTGCAGTGTGTTATTGCCGATAACCTTGGCGCGCACAGCATTGCGGGTTTTGTAGAGAGTTTTTCTGGCAGCTATGTTTGCAGGTTTTGTACGGCAGATAGGTCAGAAATTCAGGACAAGGAAGTTGGAGCTGGAGCTTTCTGTCTGAGAACTGAGGAGATACACACAAATCATCTGAAAACCCTTGAAGAAAATTCCTTGAACAACTGTTTTGGTGTTAAGAGTAAATGTGTTCTGCCAGAAAAGCTTACCACTTTCAATGTTACTAGTGGTTTCCCTCCCGACATTGTCCATGATTTATTCGAAGGAATAGTACCGGTTGAAATCTCTCTGTCTGACTGTATTCACTTCCAAAAAGTTTTTCACTTTGGTCACTTTAAACAAGGCAATAGAAGATTTTCCCTATAAATGGACTGATAAAACAAATCGGCCCCACTCTGTTCCACTGACGTATGCATCCAGGAAAACCATTGGTGGAAACGCACATGAAAACTGGTGCCTGATAAGATTTTTTCCACTACTACTTGGACAGAAAGTGCCCACTGATGAACCAGCCTGGAAACTCCTTGGGGATTTGAAGGACATTGTAGAAATTGTTGTATCTCCAGTTCAGACTCAGGAATCAATTGCATATTTGACCTTGAAGATCTCTGAGCACAGAGTTAGATTCAAAGAGGTTTTCCCTGAATCAAACTTTCGACCTAAACACCATTTTTTACAACATTACCCTCAATTAATCTCTGAGTTTGGACCATTGGTTTCATTATGGACCATGCGCTTCGAATCGAAGCACAGCTTCTTCAAAAGAGTTGTGCGGCATACAACCTGCTTCAAAAATGTGCTTCTGTCCTTAGCACAAAGACACCAGTTTCTCATGGCACATCACCTTCACATGTTGAGTTTTCCTAAATCTCCCCTGGAAGTAGCTAATGTTTCAAGTCTTCCCATTGATGTTTTAAAAGAGGACATAGCATTTGCTCTGAAGCAGAGGCACCCAGAGTTGGATGGTGTATGCCTGGCTAAAAGTGTGACGTACAATGGCCTGAACTACAGGAATGGAATGATCCTAGCTCATGGATCATTGGCAGGGCTGCCTGAATTTGTGGAAATAACCCAGATGATTGTTGTCAAGGATAACCTGCTATTCATCGTCAGAAAGCTGAGTGCGTGGTACTGGGAACATTACAGGGCATACGAACTGAAACCGTGTTCTACGAGGAAGTTGGAACTGGTTGACCAGAACGAACTCTCAGATCCATACCCATTGGCTGACTACACAATTGGAGGAATGCGGCTGATGACACTCAAAAGATACATACATGTGTAAGGTCAGTCTTAAAGTGGAAAACAACAAAAAAGTCATAAAAAATTTGCTTTTAGGATTTTACTCTCTAACTCCACTAGAGTATATTTCCATGATTTATAGTTGCTCTTCACTTTCTCAGAGGATGAAGAAACTTCTTGGAGCAAACAAAACAGTTTAATTCAGATACTTTTCAGTGGCGACGAACAGCCTTTGTTCAACAGATCCCTTTATAATATTGCGGGAGCCAAATCTACTGCACGCGTTTACTGAGAGAGGGAGCAGGAAAAATATTCTAGTGCAATATATATAATCTCTGAATTTAACGTTGAAAATATTAACTATTACAAATATTAAAAAGCAACTCATATTTCTCTCTTTTTCTCTCTCTCACTCACAGGGCACCATGACAGAAGACACACCCGTTCGATTGCTGGTTATCCTGAGTGACGACAGCAGCGTGAGAATGGAGCTACACAACGGGATTCCCAATTCAATGGAAGAGTTAATCGATGAGGTCAAGAATGCATGTGGATTAGGGGGATTCATAAGGCTGCAGTACAAGGACACCGATTTTGGGAACATGTTTGTGAATCTGACCTCTACAACTGTAATTAAGGATCTTGCAGTTCTCAAAGTAATCCAGTTAGACCCTGATTCAACTGTTGTCTTGTACGCACTTGATCCCCCAGGGAGTAGCATCCCTTTGGTTGGACTGGACAGTGATGACTCCTCAGTGTCTGCACATACAGATGACACAATACTGCTTAGCAGCCCTTCCTCAGACTCACTAAGGATCCAACAGTGGCCACGACAGTTCCCAATCCCACGCTTCTCCTATGACACAGAATGTCAACTGCAGAGGGGGAATGCAGAGTACATGAGAAGCCAAACTAGACTGACACCTAGCTCAAAAATGCTGTCAGACGTACTGGAGAAAGTAGCTGAAAGTATCTATGCATACACACCATACCCTGAAGATTCTGACTTCAGTGATGTTGCTGAAGCACTGACAAAGAAGCACCCCTGCCTGAAAGAACCAGGGTCTTACAATGAGAGTTATGGTTGGAAGCGCAGGATGAAGATGAAAATGGCCAACTACAGGACCCAACTTAAGGCACACGGTACATCTGCTGAGGTCACAGTGAATTCTTTGAAATCCAAGTCTCAAGGGGACTCCTACCCAGCAAAGAATGTCAAGAGACCTAGACGAGCTGAGGCCAATCATTTTCCATCTTTGCCAAGTGGTGAGACTAATGTTAAGCTTGCTGGTAGTTCTACCAGGAGGACTCAAATCACGCGCGGCTGGCCGCCAATCACCAGCTACCAATCACCTGCCTACACCTGCTCTATAAAGAGTAGTCTAACATATGTCTTTGCTGCTCAGGTCTTCGTTCAACGCATGCTGCTGCTTTACTGTGCTTCTGATTATCTCGCATATCTCGTCGCTTAGTTGCTACGTCGGTTAATACACACCAAGAGGTCATAACTTCGGATTCGTGCTGGTCGGCCTACTACTTCTGGTCCCGGCAAGCGAGCGCAGAAAGCCGTTCATTTCGGTCCCCGGTATCCTCAACAACACCACCAACAAGTTCCCAACACGGACATCCGCCCGGTTCTACAAACCCTCGCCGAGTTGGTGCAAAGCATTGGCGCCAGGATGGACGCCGTCGAAACGCCATGCGGAACTCCCGGACGGGTCCAGGCCCCAACCCGCTGTCGTCAGTCGCCACGGCGCCTTTCTACTTCCAGCAACCATCAGGCTCGGCTTCCTCCGCCTTCACAGGCTACGCACCTTGCACGTGCCCTGCTACCATGGCTACTGCAGTCCCCGCGTTAGCCCCCGCAGCGTATTTTCTCTCACAGCTCTACCAGTCCAGCTTCAGGATGCGGCTCCCTCGGTTGGGTTAGGGGGTTTCTTCCAAGGGCAATGGTTTGCTGAGGGATGGCCAGTCAAAGCTGGTACGTTCGCCCTCGGGTCAGAGTCGTCTGCGCTGTTCGAGCTTTACCCTATCGCAGCAGCTAGCGTTCTGTGGGGCAAAGCATGGCGGTGTTAACATCCAACCATGTTTTGCGATAACAAAGCAGCGTCAAAACGGCTGGGAAGGTGGTCTTCCACAGCATACGGATTTTACATCCGGTTGAGTTCGTTGCACACGTCGGTGTGGTACAACACAGAACTCTACGTTCGCAATCAAAGGTTCATAATTATCTTTATACCGTGCACTGTTTGGTTAACTCCTTGTGTCTGAGGTTTTTCCCTTCACTTTAACATGAATGAAGTTGATGGGTTTTAGGCACTGTGGTAACTGATTATTACTAAAAGGTTTTTATTGACGAAGGGCCTTTTAGATTGGTTCAGCTGCTGCTCACTAACTCTCACGTTCCTCTGCTCGCAATGCGATTCACATATCGTTAAATTTATTCAAAAGATCCAAAGACAAAGAACAGGTACATTATGGTATCATTTCATATGATTATTTATAGTCTTATTGTTAATGGCTTCAGTCGCGTTGGTATTTAATTTTTCATTTGCTCGTTTAGCTACGTATGACAGTTAACAATGTTGGTGTAGGCCTATTACAATTATTTACGCGTGTAGGCCACTCCAACTCGCTCGATATTTCAAAAAGATTAGTGTGCTCTCTCAGAGCTGGGAGATTTCATCCTTATTTTAACATATTACTCGAGACGGTGTTTTCTCACAGTTCTACGGGTTCATGCGTTCTCGGGTTCATGCGTCCACGTCTCCTACTCAGACTTTTCTCCTACACGGGGTATTTAATTTTTCATTTGCTTGTTTAGCCATGTATGTCAGTTAACAATTTTGGTGCATTACAATTATTTATGTGTGTTGGCCACTCCAACTCACTCGATATTTTGAATAGATTAGTGTGCTCTCTCTGGGAGTTTTCATCCTTATTTTAACATATTACTCGAGTCAGTGTTTCTCACAGCGTTCTACGGCTTCATGTGTTCTACGGCTTCATGTGTTCTACGGGTCATGCGTTCTACGGGTTCATGCGTTTTACGGGTTCATGCGTTTTACGGGTTTATGCGTTCTCGGGTTTATGCGTTGGGTTTATGCGTACACGTCTCCTACTCAGACTTTTTCCCCTACCCGGGGCCTGACTTTCGCTGATGTCACCTTCTCTGCAAGGCATTTTTCATCTAAAAGCGATAGCCTAGGAGCAGCTGTTACTATTATCATTTCAAGAATCAACAACTCTCTGTCCTTACGCTTCCATGTTCCTTTATCTCAAGCTTCGGCAACGCACGTCCCCGAATCACCTGTTTATTTGCGGCCTGCCAATGACTAAAGGATGGTTCAGAGTCAATCTCGCAACGGTGGTAGAAGGGTGCGGCCCACCATCTCCCCCCTACATTGGCCACTCCTTCCGGATTGGAGCGGCAACCACAGCCGCTGAACAAGGGTTGCCGGTCGCGTCTATCAAACGGCTGGGAAGGCGGTCTTCCACAGCTTACGAATCCTACATCCGGTCGAATTCATGGTTCTTCCTTCAAGCGCACACGATGCTCTAACGTCGGTTAAGGCAGGTTTATCACGTTTGCTACTACAGCTGTTTTTGGCGGCCTGTTTCCATTCTAGTTTTAGTCTTTGTGTCAAGGTGTCACTTTTGTTTTTATTAGTTTAGACACGTTCATACTCTTTCTAGTGATATGTGATTAGTATTTTAAGGAGCTGCATTTCCCTCACATAGCCACAAGGGGAGCAAGACCTTATTGAAGGCTGCTCCACCACAGAAGGAGCCGAAGCCTTTACGTCACCCCGGCCACGCCCACTAGGCCACGCCCACTTGACGTCCTCTCTAGCGGGTGGTTTCGAACTCGAGAGGCCAGAGATCAATAGGTAGACGGCAGAGAGCCACCCCGGGCCTAAGCCCGGGGGCTCGAAGTAGATCACGGTATTTTCCTCTCACACGCGTTAGATACAATTCCCTCCGTTAAGCTTCAGTTACCATACCGAAACATGCCGACTTTATAATAAATTAAGTTGGTTAAAAGCATCCCGGGATTGGACAACTTTCTTCAAGAATATGCAACATATTGAAATTCCGTTTAGGTATTATCAAAGATACAAGTGCGTAGATTTGTTAAATAAGGTAAACGGTCGAAAATTGATGTTGTTATGTCTTAAACAGTTGAAGTTCCGTTTGGACAAAACGTTATTACAGTTTATCACCTAGTTTAGGTCAACGGAAATGAAGACATTTTAGCAGTCTTATTTTGTAAAACACTTTCAGTCTCGTTTGTATTCGCCAACAACATCGCACTACGCATTTAATTATAGTTATTGTCATATGACCAGCATTGTTTTCCTCACGCGATAAAGGTTTGTCGATGTTTTTTCGGTGTCAAAAGCAACACTATTTGCAACTACTGGTGGTGGTGGTTATCAGGTACTAAACTCATAAAGCAAAATTCGGCTATATAACTCAAGGTTAACCTGCAGCAACCCCGGCAAGTTCGACCACGTCGGTGGATCATCTAGAAAACACTCTTTGAGTTTGGTGTCACGTTGGTGGCATATCATGGAAAAAATAAAACTCGGTTCGCTGCGGCGACCCCGGTGAGTGCGTTGACCAAAGCGCAGCGGTAACAACTCGGGAACTCGTGACTATGACCACGTCGGCGGCACGTTATCCATTACTCATGGTTGACTGCAGTAACCCCGGTGAGTGCGTTGACCACGTCAACGCACAACTGGGGCACAACTCAGGCACTAGTCGTGAGTTCGTTGCACACGTCTGTGCGGTACAACACAGAACTCTACGTCCTACATCCGGTCGAATTCAAGGTTCTTTCTTCAAGCGCACACGATGCTCTCTAACGTCGGTTAAGACAGGTTTTACACGTTTGCAACCATAGCTGTTTTTGGTGGCCTGTTTCCTTTCTAGTGTTGGTCTAGTCTTGTGTCAAGCTGTCATTTTAGTTTTAGTTACATTCATACTCTTTCCAGTGTTATCGTAATTCCATTTAGATATTATCGAAGTTACAAGTGCGTAGTTTTGTTAAATAAGGTAAATGGTTGAAAATTGATGTTATGTCTGGAACAGTTGAAGTTCCAGTCGAACAAAATAACGTTATAAGTCTTTATCGCCTAGTTTAGGTCAACGAAAATGAAGAGACATTTTAGCAGTCTTATTTTCGTAAAACACTTTTTAGTCTTGGTTTATTCGCCAACTATATTGTACTATGCATTTAATCACTGCTATTGTCACATGCCCAGCATCCACGTTGCGTCCAGTCTCGTTTTTCTCACGCGATAAAGGTTTGTTGATGACGACTTGGTCATAATTTTCATTGCCAAAAGCAACACTATTTGCAACTACCGGCGGTGGTGGTTATCAGGTACTAAATTCATAAAGCAAAATTCGGTTTCATAACTCAGGTTAACCTGCAGCAACCCCGGCGAGTGTGACCACGTCGGTGGATCATCTAGAAAACACTCTTGAGTTCGCTGTCACGTCAGTGGCGTAAATAGGAAAATAAAACTCAAGGTTGCAGCGGCAACCCCGGTGAGTGCGTTGACCACGTCGGTGGTAACAACTCGGGCACTTGTGAGTATGACCACGTCGTGGCACGTTATCTAATACTCATGGTTTGACTGCAGTAACCCCGGTGAGTGAGTTGCTCACGTCGGTGGTAACAACTCGGGCACTCGTGAGTATGACCACGTCGTGGCACGTTATCTAATACTCATGGTTTGACTGCAGTAACCCCGGTGAGTGAGTTGCTCACATCGGTGGGAACAACTCAAGCACTCGTGAGTTCGTTGCGCACGTCGGTGCGGTACAACTCAGAACTCTAGTTCGTTGCAGCAACCCCAGTGAGTGCGTTGCCCACGTCGGTGGGAACAACTCAAGCACTCGTGAGTTCGTTGCGCACGTCGGTGCGGTACAACACAGAACTCCACGTTCGCTGCAGCAACCCTGGTAGTGCGTTGACCACGTCGGTGGGCACAACTCGGGCACATGCAAATTTAATTACCACGTCGGTGGCATAATATCAAACACTCAAGTGCAGGGCACTCGGAGTTCATTGAACACGTCGGTGTTCAACACGGAAGTACACAATATTTGCTGCAGCAACACCGGTGAGTGCGTGACCACGTCGGTGGCACATCAAGGGCACTCGTGATTTCGTTGACCACGTCGGTGTTCAACATAGAAGTTCACAATACTTGCTGCAACAACACCGGTGAGTGCGTGACCACGTCGGTGGCACATCAAGGGCACTCGTGAGTTCGTTGACCACGTCGGTGGTTCAACGCGAAAGCACTCAGGTCACGCAGCGACCCCGGAGAGTGAATCGACCACGGCAGTTGGTACAGCACGAAAGCACTCGTGGCTCGCTGCGTAACAGCTGCAGAGTGCTCTAAATTTTAATTGATCTTGTTTCATTTCATGTCAACTGCTTTTACGTGATTCATCGATCTCGCTGGCGGTTTTAAGCTTATCGTTTTACGGTATGTATGATTGACTCTTAATATGTCGTATATTGGGTATGCCTTTTATCTTCCAGAAGCAGTATAGATCCTTGTCCACTTCTTCTACGCAGGTATGTATGGTCTCATTACCCCCTTTCGCTATTCTATTTTTGGGGTCGGCTCCGCCCCTGCCAGTCCCGGCAGGACATGCCGAGTTATCACCTATTTCCGGCGTAGGCCTACGTCCTCTCTTTTGGGGAAGGCTCCGCCCCTGCTAGTCCTGGCAGGATACGCCGAGTCCGCACGTCACCCTGGATCAGTGACGGGGCTCATGCCAAAGATTGACCATGCAAAATATTCCCATGTCGTTATTTAAATAAATCCTGTTCATACTTATCAGTGATCGAGTCTTTATGGGAGAAATGTTAAGCTTGCTGGTAGTTCTACCAGGAGGACTCAAATCACGCGCGGCTGGCCGCCAATCACCAGCTACCAATCACCTGCCTACACCTGCTCTATAAAGAGTAGTCTAACATATGTCTTTGCTGCTCAGGTCTTCGTTCGACGCACCTCCATCCACCCCACCACCACCAGGTCGGCCTCAGTCTACTTGTCCAGGGGAAGGCTCCGCCCCTGCTAGTCCTGGCAGGATACGCCGAGTCCGCACGTCACCCTGGATCAGTGACGGGGCTCATGCCAAAGATTTACCATGCAAAATATTCCCATGTCGTTATTTAAATAAATCCTGTTCATACTTATCAGTGATCGAGTCTTTATGGGAGAACAGGAAGCCTGGAACAAGAGAGGGTTTCTCTTTTGACTGAACTACAGAAAAAAAACAACCGTCAAACAATAAAAGAAAAGATGGCAAAGACGTTTGGATACCGTAGACAAGAAATAGTGCATAAGCAGCAGAGCATTGAAGACATGTTGGAAAGATGGCCAGCACTTTTTCAGATGGAAGAGGTATGTTTTTAGATATAAAGCACCTTAGACCTTGTTAGGGGGTACGGAACGTGGAGACCCAAGCGCAGACACAGGCAGAGACGAGGTAAAGGGAACGGGGTTTATTGGAATGTAGAAGCGTCAGACAGGCGGGGAGTCAGGAACCAGAAGCAGCGTCAGAACAGGCGGGGAGTCGGGAACCAGAAGGAGCGTCAGAACAGGCGGGGGATCAGGAACCAGGAGGAGCGTTGGAACAGGCGGGGAATCAGGAACCAGAAGGAGAGTCCGACAGGCAGGGGTTCGATAACGAGCAAGCAGGACGAAGGCAGGCGGGTAGTCAGGCAAGCAGGAGTTCGGCGACCGGAGAGTACTGAGAAAGGAAGGAAAGTGTTACCACGGGGACAGACTGTAGGAAAGCTCGAGAATACTAGTTGGACCGATACTGACTGTGCAGGAGTAACGACGAACTGGCGCCGACTGGCAGGAGATCTCCGACTGAAGAAGGAACTGGTGATGAGCTGACAGCACACAGGTGTGGAAGGAGAAGAACCACCGGCGCCAAGTGGCCACTAGGTGGAGGTAGTGGACCGCGTAGCAGGACGCTGCGTGACAGACCTATTTTTGAGAGGAGAGGGACTTAATATTTTTATTAATGCCAATTAATTAGACATTCATGAAAGATGATTTTTGAACCTTCAAAACATAGGTCTTTACAGAAGAGAATGTATTTAATACACTTTCCTTTCTGCATGCTCTGTTTTTGTTTCTCCAGATTAATGCTGAGTTCATGCGGGTGACAACAGTTCCCTTGGAGACAAAGTTCTTAGCGCAGTTGGACAAGCACACGTCGAAACTGCTGGAGGTCATCAGGAGCAAGGGAGGACGTGTGAAAGAGCAGACCAAGGCAACTTTGCAGGTTTTAGATGAGGTATCTATGTATGAGTTGGTTCTCAGTGGGATCCCTAGTTGAATAGTTGGGGTGTATGTGCTTTTAATAATACCTATTCTTCCTCAGACTGTGGACAATTAGAAGAGAGTGCATCTTCAAATCTTTGATGATCTACCTGGGTGAACCTGTTCATCACCTCATTAAAGAATGCCAGGTAAGGGAATCTCTCACACTAACACAGACAATACCTATATACCAACTTTTGTTTTAAGATGCAACATAGCACTGTATGTTGTTCAGCATTGACATGCATTGTCTTCAGGAAATGCTCTTTCTAATTGTCCTCATTTGTTGATTTTTTTGTGTGTGCAGGATATGCAGGAAAATGAAGCAGCCATGGCAATCGTCAGTGGAAACGAGGACATTAAAATCGTCATTGACGGAACAGAGGTCCTCAGAGAGGTGCCCACAATAGCAACGGCTGCTATGTTCTTCGGACTCACCTACACTCTCAACATAAAATATCCAAAAAATCTGCAGTACACCCTTGAGTTTGTGCAAAAAGTCCTGATGGAGCTTGGTGGGAAAAAGATGTCCCCAAAAATGCATAGGCTGAATACCCAGCTTTACAGCCAAGAGTAGGCACAGTTGAGTTCCACTCCAACCAAGACTTTGTACCTTTTTTATCTAAGGTTGTTGTTTGAAACTTACACAAGCATAACTGCATTTCTGCTGCATTATTGTAAAAATAATCTGCCTAAGTTTTCACAGGCATTAGAGGGCATTGTGCTGAAAATGTACCCTTTTATCTGAGGTTGTTGTTTGAAACTTACACTAGCATAACTGCATTTCTGCTGCAGTATTGTAAAAAGAATCTGCCTAAGTTTTCACAGGCATTAGAGGGCATTGTGCTGAAAATGTACCCTTTTATCTGAGGTTGTTGTTTGAAACTTACACTAGCATAACTGCATTTCTGCTGCAGTATTGACAAAATAATCTGCCTAAATTTTCACAGGCACTAGTGGGCATTGTGATGAAAACCTGGAGAGCACTGATTTGTTTATTACACTTTTTATTTCAAGGAATTATTCCTTGATGGAATGGTCACTGTTCAGTGAGAAAAAAAAGTTCAGTGAAAAAAAAAAAAAAAAAGACCAAATCCTGTTTGTAACCGTTATGGTTGAGATGTTGAAAAAAAATCTTAATTCAACAATAAAATTTTGTGTTGAAAAGGAATGGCTTTTGAGTGTAAATCAAAAGGTATTACAATTATTATTTTTTATTCAGGTCTATAAATATTAAATTATTATTATTGTTTAAATGAATTTAAAATATTCAGGTTGGACCAAGTATATTATTTATATTCAGTAATAAAACCAATGTATTTATTTTTATTTAGTAAAATCTGAAATAATTGCTTTGGTTCAACCTTCAGAAATGGGTTTACATGAAGTTAAATATTTCAGGTCAAATCAAATGAATTATTTATATTGTATGAAACTACAATATTAGGTGTGATCGATTGCCTAATTTTTTTTAATTTGAGCCAATTTTTTTCAGTGTAGATATCTATATCATATAATATATATTATCACGGCCAAAAGCTGTGTGAGCCGATATTATGAATCTCAAACGACCGCGTTGGGTTCTCCGACGTTCCCGGTTCTTCAACGTCCTCATCAATGTGAAGTAGACTGAACCGCGACAAGGAGGAGAAAGGGATCGTTGCCGGGCAGCGCTTAGGCACCTCCGCCTCCGGCGGTGGTCCCTCAGCGGGTGGTCCCACACACACACACGCACACACACGCAACATTTTAGCTACATAGCCTAATAAGAAGCGCTTATAGGATATTTGACTAAACAACCAAACTAGTTGAGGGTTTTTGCCTACCTGCAAGCATCCTCCAACTGCAATCTTTGGTTATTTATTAATTAATTTAGCTATACTTTAATAGTATTCTTTCTGTTCGAATCTGTTCAGTGTTCCAAATTATTTGTTATTAAATGTTACATTAAGTTAATTGTTAATTAATTAATTGTTGTTTAAATAAAATGCTTTTTAATTTAAAAAATATCGTGGGCTGTATCGAACCGTGGGTCAAAAATCGTGATACAAACCGAATCGTGAGTTGGTGTCGTTACAGCCCTAGTAAACAGGCATGTTGCTAGCTACGGTGGGCCTGTTTACATACCAGTTTACAGAGCCTAGGCTGTGTAGTAATACTGGATATAACAGAGGAAGAACTATAGCACTTTTTGTGTTTGCCAGTGGTCATTAAATTAGGAAAAGTAATAATTATAAAGCAAAAAAATGATATCAACCATTTATTTATAGATGTTATGCTTCAAACTGGGTCAAACTGACAGTTTTGACTGATCCGTTAGACAGTAACATAGGGCTCAACATTCAGGATTTCCAACAGCCATAATAAAACGTGAAACGTAACTATCTGAAATGTTAAAACAAAACTCAAAAAAGCATAACTGGTGGATAATGTAACATCCAAAATCGAATAATATCTTAGTGCCCAAAAATCCCTGCAAATATTGAAGGGATAATCCAAAAGCTCCTTGTGAAAGTCTTTGGTCACACCAGACCAAATCCTATTTGGCACGTTGAAATGCTGGCCAGAACATCAGTTTTGAAAGATGTATAATCTTTGTAATGCCCTGGGGCCCGCAAGGCCTCAAAGCAGGTGGAGGCCGTGGGGTATCTGCCAGTGACCACTTCGACAGAGAGGCTCCTTGGAAGGATCTCCCATCCAGTCCAAAATTTGACCAGATCAGTCAATTCGGTTGGTGTTGCTATGGAGTTTAAACAATGAAATTCACCAAAAATATCTAAATGAGCTCAAAACAACAACAATACAATGAAAAACAATTCACCTAAATGTGAAGTAAATACTAAACATTTATGTAGCCAAATAACATTTTAATAGTACTTTCAAATGCATTGTGTAAACCTACCATGAGCAATGAACTGTCGAAGATAGCCTGTAATGCAGCATATCGTGGCGACTGAATAATCTGCGTCTTCGTCGTCCTCACATGGCCAAGTGATTCGCTGAAGAAGTACCTTAATTTAAAAATCCAGGGTTACGACACAATTTTATCAATGAATGTTCAAAAGTTGTTAAAAAATATTATACACCATTTCAATTACTTGATGTAAATAGTTTAGGAAGCTCTATCTATCCATTAAAGTGCAATATTATAAGACTTACTCCGGAAGGATGAGAAGATGAGGACAAACAGCCCAAAACAGTGTTAATAATAACCTTTCTCCTCAACATTCATTTAATTCCACAACATTTCCAGGCCTTGAGAATATTTTTTCTAATTGTATCGCATCACATGAACAGTCATGAATTTCATGACTGTGGGAACCTTGCAATTCTTTATCATCATTGTATTGCATATCACTTTTGTGCTCTTTTGTAGGTCTTTGATAAAACATCAGTAATAAAAATGTACCCCAGGGTTTATATTCCCAGATCCCTCTTTTGGGAGAAGCCTGTCCACTGTGTCAGGTCGTTGGGTCAGTACTGTCCACATTGGGGTTTCTTTGAGACCTCGTCTGAGCTGTTTTATTTGTCTTGTGACACGGCCGATAACCTGTTTATAGTAACAAGACAGGGTATAACATGTAACATACCTCATCTCAAAGCAATATCTGAGAGTCAATGATTGGAAAAAGACAATTTAAGAATATAATAACATTAATATACATTTGTTATGTGTCTATCCACAAGGGAATTAAGTAACATGATACTGTGTCCTCCAGTTCAGTGATAAAACCACTTTTGCATTTATTACTGACCAGTGACTACACCATATTTTATGTTTCTAGAAAAATTATTTGACAAATACGAAGTAAACATTTTACATAAACCGTGAGACTTTGTTTCCTTGGTTATAAATTAACCAGAATAATTTTGACTAATGTTGTCCTACAGATAAACAATGTGCACATAACTCAGATTTTAGAAAAGAAGAATTGCCACTTGTAATTTTGGAAGCAAACATTTCTCAAACTTTCACTCACAGCATGGATCAATAACTTCTCAAAAATCGGTTGGTCTCAGTTATGGATGGAAGGTCCAAGGCGTAGGCCAATTCCTGGACACTTGCTGCATCCTTCTCCGATAGTGTGGATTCTCCTCCGAGCTTTAAGGCAGAGGCACAATAAGCAAATTAGGATACAAATTTCAGTAATGCTAGGTACTATGTGCCCTTTTAAAAAGTACTGGCTATAACACATCACAGCAATGATAAATGCTGTGTTCTAATTGGTCTTTCACAGGATTCTACCGTTTTCTTTAAGTCAACTTACAAGCCTTATTATTTCTCTGATGTCCAGGTCTGGACAATCCTCCAAAGTTAGAGTTGCCGTTTCAGGACTCCCACCAAGCAGTACATGAACAACAGCAGGGCTGAGTCAAGACAAGGACGGTCCTCCGTGAAGGAAAGAGTGGTCTAGCATTCTCTCCGCCACCATGAACAAGTCACTTTCGACAAGAAAATGAGAGGCTGATGGGACCAAATGGCCAGGCACACGTTCAAAAAGCCGTGTTACATCGGCATTTGCTGTTCAAGACATAAGAATACATTAAATAAAAACATGTGTTAGTACTGTCTGTGCTGGACTGGAGACTCCCCCGTTATTATCCCACCTGAAATAAACATTAAACAAATAGAGCATTTAAAAGGATACACCTAAATTGCATACCAACATTTATGGAAAATCCAGACTTCAGCTTTTCAATGCAGGAGGACAAAAAAAAGCGAGTCACACCCTGGTCAATAGCAGTATCTCCTGTGAAACAGTTCGACAGAATAAAGATAAAGGAAATACTTGAAAATATTAATTTGACAACTGAAACTTGATGTTGGAGCAACCTTCAAGTCTGCAGTTCAGGGGTCGTCCCCATTCCACATTTGGCGGCTTGTAAAAGGAGATCAGGGCCATGTCCTGTTCGGTAGGACTACTTCTTATGTCCATGCTTAGCTGCAATGGATTCTCCTCCTTGTGAAGGCTGAGATGGTTCTCCACACACTGCGCTATGGCCTTGGCGGGGTCAGCAATGGTGAACCAGCCTAATAAGAAAAATAAAAAAAAGATTCAATGGGGCAGAGAGGGGAATGGCGTTCAGAGAACACGGGCCTAAGCATCCTCACCTCCATCTCTATCTCTATCTCCTCCGGATGTTCCAGGTATTGCTGCTTCTTCCTCACTGATCGTACTTGCATGCATCTCTTCATTCCCTGCACTAGCACTAGCCACACACAAATATTTTGTGTTACACTTGCACAAAGAGTAAGACAATTGTTGGTGAGAGAAAAAGGACAAACAAGTAAATGGATACCTCTGCCCGCAGGCCGAAGCGTGTGCCTCAATAAAATCTGTTGGGAAGATTTGTGTGCAGACAGGACATTCCTGCATATCTGCTGTTGAGAAATTGAAGTTACAAGCAAGAACAGTGTTATTATAGAACCAAAGGATGCAGAATTATTTTGTTTTAAAAATGCTATATAATATGCTATCTTAGGGCGCACTCAAACTAGGCATTCATACCGCCCAGATATTTAGAAGCAGATGGAGAGAAGTAATAATTCTTACTTTCCCTCTCTTCAATGACTATATCATCAATGACATCACATGTTTTGATGTGTTCTGTCAGGAGTGGAAGCGGAACTGGTAGTCCACACTTCTGACAGTCTGCTTTCGGCATGTTCCTGAAAGACTCGTCATCCAACTGTAGGGGACTTGTGCTCAGTTCTTCCTGAATTGGGGCTATGAAGAGATTTTTGGCCCCACGACTTGCAAACTTCAGGATCCTGCCTGAATAGCCACTATCTTCAGGAGGCACAAGCGTGATTTTTCGGCAACCCCATCCAGCTGTAGAAAATATTGCATAGGAAAATTGGATTAGAAATTTTCAACAATGTATAAAATATATTTTAAGGCCAATTAACTAGACTCTTTGTGTGTATACAGTCCAGTCTGAAGAGTTCACCTGTCTTTTTTACTTTTCAAACACAAAGTAAATAAAATATTCAAATTCAACATAGATCATTTTAATAATACATTTACATAAATGAGTTTGAAGAGTATATTTTGATTATTTGGGTACAATCTGTAAGAATTAATTAAAAGTTTGCATTGCATAATATGCAGCAGCTGCTGAATATGTACTTTTTTAAATTAATGAGCAAAACAAACACACTTGTGTTGGCCTACCTGAAGCTTTATAAACCAGCCACCCACCGGAAACATTCCGCAGTTTGGGAAAAATAATGTTTAGGGCCTCACATAACTGTAAGTAAAAATTATACAAATGTATTTAAGCTTAACACTCTGAAACAAGGATAGCTTGGTTAAACCAATGGCAAAATCAATAAAAGAAAGCAATAAAAAAAAACATGAATAGAATTTCTGGTGCCGTTATTAGGGCTGTCCTCGACTCAGGATTTCTCAGTCACAGAGATATTAGACTATTCGGCTACAGAAAATTGCATTGGAGTTAGATATCAGGCCTTCTGCCTACAAAACGAGTTGACATATGGCCTTTAGGGGGATCTTTGACAAGTGCCACACTGCATGTTAAAGAGCCTTGAAGCACTGCAGGCAGAGGAGAATAAATGTATTTAACTCTAACATATGAATCCACTGTTTTTTGCTTTTGATATTTTCAGTTTAGTTTTGCAACCCGCTCAAGAAGACGCTCAATGCCCACGCTCACAATGTTTTTCTATAGTGTTTGACGACACACATTATTGCCGCCAACTGGCTTACATCATTTCATCACTGTTTTGCTTTTATCAAACTGATTATTCAATTCATCATATTGACTCTTTCGTTGCATAGCAAGACTAAATTACTAATAGTATTTGAATACCTCTTCGTGTGTTGAAGCTTCATCCAGGTGAGCAGTCCTGCGGCCTAACCCTGCTTGGAGATGGAGGATTTGGTCCCCCTCGAGTGTTAGAATATAAAACACATTGTTAGTGTTTTCTTACTGCATTAAAAAATCTGACATATTTATAATTGAACATTGTCTTGCATGGAAAAAAAACGGCACTATATTGTATACTCATCAGGTTACAGTAAAGTGTAACAGGCAATGATTGAACCTTCAAAACAAGTCTTTACTCTATATATTTCACTGAATGGTCACAAAAAAGCACATCGATTTTGATGTCTGCAATATTAGTAAGAAGCAGAGAATGCTACACTACACTATGTACAGTATATCATTACTTACTGTAAGTAGCAGGTAAAAATGTGACTACAAATTGACAGCACGACAAAGTAAGTATGCATAGAGTTGCTTTAAAAAAGCTAATTATTTTCTTTGAAGCCTTTACCTGTTCATTTCCATCTGAAGCGAGGCGGGCTTTGGGGCTGAACGCCCATTGTCATCGACCTGCCTCGGTTCTCTGCAAGATCGTATCCGATAGATCGAGAACAGTGTTTCCCCTAGAATTTTTTTTAGGCCCGGTGGTAAGAGCTGATAGTGTGATTTTTTATACATTTTTCACGGGATGCTAGAGTATTTGTTGGTTATTTCCATATAAAACACTTGCTTAGCCATCACAAGTTGATAATGATTAAATAAACACGTTATTAACAATAAACTACTTTTATTTACAATACACTAATTTTATTTACAATACACTAATTTTATTTACAATACACTCATTTTATTTACAATACACTTATTTTATTATGAACACAGTGAGCATGGCTGGTTGCTACACTTAATCTTTCTAGGCTTTTGGAAGAATTGCTCTGCCATGCTAATGATGATATAACTTAATGCTGTCAGATTGTCCGTTATGATGGGGCATCCACCGCAGTTTTTTTTTCAGCAATCGCCTTGCTGAATCCACGATTTCACCCTGACTGACGTTGCTGCCCTGTCATAATAAATATACCACAGAATGGTGTTGGTGTTCTTTATCATTGGAAACAGTTTAACACATTTCATTCAGTCCTTCTAGTTGCAGAGTTCGCTCGTGCTAGGCTATCGCAAGTCAAAGGGCAATGCTAGCCTGCTAATAAAACAGTGCGATGATTCATACGATGCAAGGTTAGTTTTATTTCGAACATTATTCTATCAACACAGACATTTACATCAATAGTCTGGCATTATAATTGATTTACCTCGGGTGTACTGTGGAGTGGGCAAGACTGTTTTATTTATATATATATAGAAAAATGTACTCACCGAAGCACCATTACTGCTGCTGTTTCTGTTGGACATGGCTAAATCTGTTATGCCTTCCCGCGCAGTGTTGCCAACTCTTCAGGAAGGAAAGTTGCTATACATAGTTTTCACGTGACGTCACGCCCTTGTGGGAACGCCCACTTGGAGGGCAAAATACCCTATTTCAACTGCCGGTCCGCTGCCCGCCAGCTACTTTTCTTTGCTAGCTTTGGCTTAACTTTTACCAAAATGCCAGATAGTTGTTGTGCAATTGGCTGCACAAATCAACGAGGAGACAAGCCTGGGTTGTGCTTTTACAGAATCCCGTCTGAGAAAGAAAACCCAGAGAGGAGGAGGTTGTGGATATGTGCCTTGAGAAGTGCCTCCGTCCCTGGGGAAAACAAACAATGGCAACCATCCAAGTACACACGTCTTTGTAGCGAACATTTCATCAAAGGTAAGGTTAAGCTCGTTAGTCAACACAGTATTTTAATTATTGTACTGTCAGTCATTATATATTTACGTATTCGTTCTGACATGGTTCGCTTAAGTGGACCTATGCACCCAACTCCAGCGGCCTTGCTGATCATTTTCAGTATGAAAAGATAACAGTCAGATGTAGGAAGGGGAGAGGGTTTTACCAATTTGCATGCAGTGTAAATTTTCCGAAAATTCAGATGATATTATTCGTTTACGTCATTTTATTTCATGAATAAATTATTATGGTAACATTAGTTACATGAATGAAGTACTGTAACAAACACGTAGCTTAGATGTCTAAAGTCTAAACAGCTAGCTCAGGATAACGTTACTTATTTCTCTTTTTTTTTTCTCTTACAGCCAGGAGAAATATCATTTAGCAAAATCCATTACAGTATCATGAAACTGTCTGAGAACATAATGACTAAAACATGGAATACAATTTGACTTTAATTAAAACTGTGTTCCACTACCTACTTTAAACATTTACAAAAACAAAATTGGACTAACTAAATACAATTTTCAGTAAGTGACAAAGACTAAAACGTCTGAAGGAATGATATCACAATGTTCTTGATGTTACTAATAACTTGTTGGCATATGTGGGACATAAACCCTCTTGTGTCATTATAGGTGCCAAATGTGACGACCCTTTGTCCCCTGACTGGGTTCCATCCATCTTCTCACACATTCCAGCCACCAAGAAGACGAAAAGGGAGAAAGACATGGAAAGGTATGAGCAGCACAGCAGAATGAAGAACAAGAGGGTGGAGGAGAAAAAGAAGAAAGATGCAGTGGATGTCCTCCTTGACCTGTCATCAGTACCAGATGCTGGACCTGCGCCACCTGCTGTGGATGAACAACAGTGTGACAACAAGCCATGCAAGGAAAACATTGCAAGATTACAAAGGGAGTGTAATGACCTCAGGGAGGAAAACCGTAAACTGAAAGAAATTATTAAATCAGGAACATTTGATGAACTGGCTTTTGAAAAAGATGATGAAAAAGTGAAGGCAATGACTGGAATCCCCTCATATTCAAAGTTACAAGTAGTTTTAACATTTGTGTTTTCATTTCTGCAGACTGGTACAAACCTCTCTCCCTTCCAACAACTTCTGTTAACTCTTATGAGGCTGAAAATGAACCTTCCCCTGTCATTGCTTGGTTGTATGTTTAAGATCTCAATTCCAACTGTCAGCAGAACATTTAGAAGCACCATTGAAGTGCTGAATGCAAGACTTGCTCCAGCACTTTTGTTTTGGCCAAATCGAGAGGAGCTTCAGTTGTCAATGCCTATGATATTAAGACAGGTTTTTCATAAATGTGCTTGTATTATTGACTGCTTTGAAATTTTTATTGAAAGGCCTAGAAACCTAAAAGCACCAGCACAGACATACTCAAAATACAAACATCACCATACCATGAAATATCTAATTGGCATTACACCACAAGGAACAGTTTCTTTTATATCAAAAGGATGGGGTGGGAGAACATCAGACAAACACTTGACTGAAAGAAGTGGATTTTTGGATCACCTCAACCCAGGTGATGTCATACTAGCTGATAGAGGGTTTGATGTGGCAGACTCAGTTGGTCTGTACAATGCTGAGCTTAAGATCCCAGCTTTCACTAGCGGCAAAAAGCAGTTGGGTCCAGTGGAATTAGAGTCCACACGAGGACTTGCATCAGTTAGGATACATGTGGAAAGAGTTATCGGTGAGGCAAGGAATCGGTACACCATACTTCAAAGTACAATTGGGATTCAAATGTGTGAAGCTGAGCATCCTGAAGGTCTTACACCTCTAGATAAAATAGTCTGTGTGTGCTGTGCACTGACAAATTTGGCTCCTTCAATTATTCCTTTGGGTTGAACATGAGAATAAACTTTAATAACAGTGAAGTCACTGTTATTTCCATCAATGAAATAAGGACAGTGACAAAAATGAATTCATACTTTTAATATTTTAGGGTTTTATTACCTTTTTACAAAAAAAATCTATGAATTATTGGTCCCAATGTAATAAATAATTTGTTTTTGTAAAGTGATTGAAAAATCCTTGAAATGTAACATTACAAAAGAGTGGCAACCCTGTAAATAACTATATACATCTATATACAAAACTGTACTGTGTGTGTATGTATATATGTAACTAACTATATACATCTATATACAAAACGACTGTGTGTATGTATATATGTAACTATATACATCTACACACAAAACTTTACTGTGTGTATGTAAATATGTAACTATATACAAAACTACTGTGTGTATGTATATATGTAACTATATACATCTATATACAAAACTGTACTGAGCTATCACTGCCATTAGCTGCAAACTTAGGTATTCCGCAGGGATCGATTTTGGGGCCTCTGCTCTTCAGTCTCTACATAAATGACCTGCCCACCTGCTGTCGGTCATCCAACTGCCAAATGTACGCTGATGATACAGTGATTTATGCGTCAGCCAGAACATCAAGCGCAGCAGCGGACATATTAACTAAGGAGATGGAAGATGTATCCCGTTGGCTCAAAGACAACCATCTCACTCTTAACATTAAAAATACAGTATCTATGTGTTTTTCTATAAGAGGGAAAGCCTCCTGTTCTATCAAAATTGACCAGGACACAATTGACCAAGTCAATGAATTTAAATTTTTAGGAATCATCATAGACCCACAGCTTAAGTTTAATAAACACATTAAGAAACTCACTACAACGCTCCGAACAAATTTGAACTGTTTTAGAATGACAAGGCATCATATACCTGTTAAGGCAGCCTTACTGTTTTTTCATGCCATGATACTGTCTCACTTGTCTTACTGCATCACCGTATGGAGCCAAGCCTCCCAGACATCAATTAAACCTATTTTATCATTATACAAACAGGCATTAAAGATATTGGATCAGAAACCAATAAGGTGGCACCACTGCATCATAGTAAAGAAATATAATCTCTTGAGCTTTGAGAATTTTATGAAGTTCTCTTCTCTTAAACTAATTTTTAAATGTGCAAATAATCTTGCTCCTGCTGTATTATGTCCTTTTGTAACAAAAATAAGTACAAGAAGGGTGGCCACCAGAGGAGCAGTGAACGGCAACTGCATAGCAGAGGTGCGCAAAACTTCTTTTGGCCAGTCGAGTTTCTCAGTTATTGGAACTCAAATGTGGAACAATCTACCAACTATAATAAAAACACAAACTGAGTTTAAAACATTTAACAGACAACTGAAACACTGGCTGAAGGAAAACCAAAAATGTAATCATGACAACACACAATAGATAACACACATACATGCACACACAGCATATATAGGTCACACTCATCATATTGTTTCTTCTTTCTGCACAAGGTTTTAATGTTATAGGAAGTATGTTTTAAGATAGCATATATTTGTATAATTGTATACTGTAGGCCTATATATTGTTTAATTGTATAATTGTATATTTTAGGTGACATATATTTTATTAGAATAGGTAGCCTGATCAGGGACTGAGGTTGCAAATTAGCTATCTAGCTACAAACCTTTTATGTATTCACATCTGCAAGTTGTGTCATGGCCTTGCCATGTCATGTTTGTAATAATGTGCACTGCTTTGTTCCTGCTAAATAAACTACAAAAAAAATAAAATAATTCTATCTTTACTATCTATTTTATATTACTGGGAAAACAAGTTTTCACCAAAATCTCAATTATTATTTTTTTTTTTCTGTTGCATTTGAACGCATCAATCACATTACTGAGCCGACCTGAACACATCACATTTGACACTGTGTGTGAGACCATTGGTCAGTTGTTTTTTTTAAGCTAACTAGCTCTATATCCTGCCGATTTTAACATGGCTTTAAAAACTGCATTACTATTTTTAACTGACGGGACTTTCTACACCGTCCGGTTGTGTGATTACTACCGCTGCTTTGAATGACTGTTGATGCACGCGGTGCCGACTCCGAGCCCGTCTGCACAACGTCTGCAGCAGCAGCAGCTGACAGTTTTCGGTTGGACTATACTGAGTTGAAGGAGTATTTTTAACCCAAAGACAGTGAAGGTACAACACTTCTATGTAGGCCTACAGTCCAGTGTTAAGATACGACCAAAATACAAGCTGTGGTCGCTCACACTAAAGCTTGCTGTGGGCGTGCATGCACCATGAACCAACATGTCGGCGGCTGGCTGTAAACAGTGCTGCGCCTACGAGCAATGGCGGCGCCAGAGTATTTTTTGTGGTTCAACTACGGTGGGGCTAACCCATACAGCCGTGGGGCTCAAATCAATGCCAGAATTTCAATGTTAATATATATTCAATAAAACAACACCCTCCCACAGCTAGACACACGCACACACACACACAGAGACAGAGAGAGAGAGAGAGAGAGAGACGCTAGTTACGTTAATACTGTAGTTACGTTAACAGCACAGCCGGTAGATCCGACTGAAAATTTGGCAGATATAGAAGGCGATGAGACCAATATAAGATTGGTCTCAATAAGCCAAACTTTGACACACAGATCACCCAATTAAACAAAACACAATACTACCACACAACAGCCAAGAGTCAAAACACATCTCCAACTAATTTAATATGCTAATCAAGAAACAAGACAGCAGCAAGGAATGAACATCACGCGGACAACACGCAAAACGTCACTAAAGTTTCCAAAAACAATATTGAAACTCACCAGGTTGAGATTTTCAAATGAGTACAATCCGCCGTTTTTTGTGATTGGAGGCAAAGATGTCGATGATGCGCTGAACATCCAAAGTCTTTGTCCTTTGTTTGTTGATGGACAGCAGCGCCAAGTTGCTGTTTCGGGTATCACCGCTGCTGTTCCGTAGATAGTTCTTAATCCGACGGAGGCAGGAGAAACTGCGTTTGCACGAAGCAGAGGTCACGGGCAGGGTCAGTGAAATACAGATGAGTCTGTATAAATCCACAAAAGCATCCCGGTAAGGTCGCATTAAAGCGAGAAATTCCAAAGTGTCATTCACTACATGTCCCTGTGCTTTCTTTCTTTCCAGCAGACGCTGAATTTGGTGTAGCTCTGCTGTCAGGTTTTCCTCAGTCACTCCATAGAACTGCGCCATGGGCTGCAGACATTTCTTGTCTAGGAAAGACGCATGTTTGGGGCTGAGTGCCGAGACTCCAGTTAAAACACCACCGGCCTCGGTTGAGAAACGTCTTCTCATTTCACCCACAAGTCTGTCAATTACTGGGTAATACAAATGTGTGCGCTGCGCATCTGAAGTTGTAACAGGTGTGCGCTCAACTGGGGCCTCGACAACAAACTCCTGAAGAATTCGAGGAGGCTGTGTCTGTCTCTTTTCGCATGTCCCGTCCTGGCTCACACCGGCTTTGGTGCACAGGTCCGCTGCTCTGTCCCGAATGTCAATCCACGACTCTTCTGCGCGTTTGTCTGACAATGTCGCTATGACTGACTCTGATAAGTCTATTGTGGAGGAAAGCTCAAGAGTGGGAGATTGGAGCTGGTCAGACATGAATTTTGTGACCCGGAATAGCTCCTCGAAAAGCGTGAGACGCAGGACAAACTGTTCATCAACAAGTCCATTCACAGCCCTGGCCTCAGTTTTCCTCCGCGCATTAGGCTGAGACATGATATCCAGAAGTGTCGCCCGTATTGCAGGCAGTGACTTTCGGATTGCCACCAATGCCGCATATTGACATGCCCAGCGTGTGTCGGATAGGCTCTTCAGTTCAACGGGCTGTGTCACTGATTCAATCTCTCTCTGTTTCTTGATGAACAGATCATGGGCGACAGAGTTGGAGAAAAAGTTGTACAACATTTGTATAGTTTCAAAAAACTCTGCTGCCGCTTCAACATTGCGGACCACATCAACCAAAACGAGGTTTAACCTGTGCGCATGACAATGAATGTACAGTGCTTGTGGCACATCCTTTTTGAATTTCTGCTGAACGCCACTTTTGGAGCCCGACATAACTGCAGCGCCATCATAACACTGTCCGACACACATGTTTTTGTCAATATTACACTGTGATAGAGTCTGTTGTATGCTTCTCAGGAGCGAGTCGGCGTCCAGGCCATCTGCATGCGCGAAGTGCAGGAATTCCTCACGCAAATTGTCTCCTTTTAAATACCGCACAACAATGGAAATCTGTTCATTTTTACGGATATCTTTGCTTTCGTCAACCATTAGGGCGAAATGTTCTGCTTCTCGGGTTTCTTCACTTATTTCGTTTCTGACCATGTCAGCCATAATCTCAAAAATCTCGTTTTGAATGTCTTTATGTGTGTATTTAGCATTTCTTGGATTATCCTTCAATTTCTTTGCTACTGTCTGATCAAATTCACCCATTAGGTTCAGCAGCTCCACAAAGTTGCCCTTATTTTCTGACTCTGCATCCTCTCGGTGACCTCGCTGAGCAATACCTTGGCATGCAGTATAACGTAGGGACATAACCACAGCCCTCATATACTCTCGGTTTTCCGTTACGATTTTTGAATGACCCGCATCTATCATGTTTCCTAATCTCGAGCCATCTGTCGTTGCCAGTTTAAATTCAGCCCATGCCTCCATGGCGAACTTGTGTGCCGCACTTGCGTTGTGTTTTTTAAGGGCTGCTGTTGCGTGTTTCCAGTTCTTGTATCCATTAGAAAAGGCCCAACACCACCCAAAAAATGTCGGCAGGCGAAGCAGAAAGTTGTGTCCATCTCAACTGAATATTCAAGCCAGCTGTATGTGTCAAACCAGGTAGCATTGAAAGATCTCTGCTGGTTACCTATTAGCCTTGAAGGGTAATTTTTCCTGATGGGGCGCTGCGGTCCATCTCCAGGTCGTTTGCTAATGTCAGTGGTAGCATTAGCATCATGGCCAGTGTCCATGCCGGCAGCGGTTGGCTGTGGCTGACCATGCCAGCCCCTTTCCTCGTCCTCTTCCTCCTGCTGCTCCATCTCCTCTTCTTCTTGCTCATCTTTGTCCGGCCGAGCCTGGCACATGGGAGACGCGGGACCTGAGTGGTCGTCTTCCCCCGCAGGTGTCAACGGTGTGTCCGTAGTTTTATCCAAAACGCCCGCCACCGCCATCTGTTCTTCCGTCCGACGACGTTTAAAAACAAATTTATCCATGATCAATTTTGACCAGCTTACTAACGTTAACTTAATAACGTGACTGTAAGCCACTAACGCTAACAACAGCCAGGTAGCTTCTAACAAAGATAATTCAAATTTCAACCAAACTGTCTCTGTGTCGAGCATACACTAAAAGCGCGCTCACAGGAGTGACCGACAGGTTCCCCACTGATCTCAGGACAGCACAGTCCATGTTGATTAATAATAACGGCGGATGCTGGAGGCCGACTCTTAATGAACCCAGATCAGTGACAGTTGTCATTGCAGCTGCCTGAATGCCGTTACGACGTGGGGGCGCTGTTGGACTCCGCACTTTTCTTGGTTGTTTTATGGTAGGGCTAATATTTAAAAAAAAAAGTGACTATTGAATTCTGAGGAGAACGTTTTCTGCACTTGAGCTATCATAGTTACTGCCTGAGACATTCCTGACATCCATATCTTCAATCACATTTACTGACTGATGTAAAATTGTACCTGTTCTTCTGTTATGCTTAACCCTGTGAACACTTCCTCACTCTTTGCCTGCAGTTCTTGGTGTGACAGTGACCTGTGCTGGGGCTTGTACATCTGGCTTAAGGGTGGTGGGATGTTCAGTTGCACTGCTCGAGGTATATACCTCGAGCATGGCCAGGGATAACAGACAAAATTGAACTTTTGACCGGTTGCTTTTCAGTGCTTTCTGATGAATGTAGCATACTGTAGAGTGCTGTGCATTCATATTGGGTTGGAGGTGGAATCTTGACCGGGGGGAGGTCACCACAACCATCAGCAGATCTCTTTCTCTGGGCCTTTGTGAAACCTATCTGGCTCCCTTCTGCATACCCTACTGTCTTTATGGCTGCCATACTAGGCTCGTTCCAGCTACAGGCCTTATCAGTGCATGCAGTGCCACTCAGTTTGTTCACAGCTGCTAGCAAAGCGTAGAGTATGGCACCTACATGTGAACACACTTTCCCTAAACCGTCCATACATGTGCAGTGGCCAAATCGCACCAATCCTTCTTTCTCCACAGCAACCCAAGCTGTCAACTGGGAGTCATTTAACCTGAGGGAAATGGTTTACCTGACATTTGGGAGGGAGAACGTTTTGATTATATTTATGTTATAAGGGACTGTGTCAACCTAACCAAAATATTCATGCATTGTCACTACTGCCCTAGAATGTTGACTGAAAAAGTGAACTGACACTAACAACCCAGATCAAAGTTAGATAATGCTAATTAACACTCACCTTCGCTTTGACAATGAAAGATTTCTTGTCCTTCACCTCCCAAACGGCAGCATTATTGACCCATCCAGATTGAAAATACATATAACTGTCCGTACTTTTGTATGCTCTCATCCTGGCGGCTGTGTAAGGGGAGGGATTCTCCACAAGATAAATGTAAACATCTCCGAATTGGAGGTCTGGCAGGGACTTGGCTGTTTTTAACGGCTGAAATACGGCGGCGGGTGCAGTGTATGGGTCGCAAGTGCCCAAAACTTGCGGCTTAAACATATACCTGGTATTTTGTTCTTTGGAGAGATTATTTAAATACTCGTGGCTTGAAACCGTTTGGAAATTGACAGGTTTGCGTTGTTGTTCTCCAGCATTTCCAGTGTTAGCCGCCATCTTGCAACCGTTTTTTTGCCCTCCAGGGGGCAGCGTGAGTCACGTGACTGAAAACTATGGCTCTTCTAAAAGTCGCTAGAAGTCGCTAGATGACGTCATCGCCTAATTTGCATAACTGGAAGTATAAAAAACAACAACACAATTTTAATTTTTTTGCTTAGTCCCAATTTTGCTTACCATAAATGGCAGCGTTGTTTGAGCTGAACTGTAAGGCTTTGCCTTTTAAATATGCTTTTGGGTTGAACTGTGTTTCTTCACATCACTGAGTTTGGCACAGAAATCGACCTTGCAATAGCTACAGTATGCTCGTTTATCGTCTCCAATAAACGGCTTTAACCAGCCCTTAAAAGCAGTGTTTGCTTCCCACTCTTTCCTATATTTTTGTTGTTAAAGTTTTGACTGCGACATGGTAAAGACACACACACACACACACACACAGTGGACGAGGTGACTGAGCCTGAGGCAGTGTGAGTCAATGTAACACAGCGATTTATTATTTTATTTAGACAAAGAAAATATTAAATTTTCCCGCCCTGACTGTACGTCAGGGTCTGGGATCAGTCGGCGGCGGCTTGCTGGCCGGGACGCGGATTCATTTGCAGCCCGGATGCCGAGGCGTGAACGTCTCCTGTTAGCTCCTGCTAACAGAGCAGCTGGGAGGGACTGCTGCACGAGGACTGGGCTGCCTGTAAGTGCTTTGAGACGGGGGAGGGGCCGCGCAGGCACCCGGTGCTCGTTGTGAAGAGGTAATAGCGATAGTGCTTTCCAGAGGTGGGGGTAAGTCATTCATTTGCAAGTCACAAGCAAGTCTCAAGTCATAACCTTCAAGTCTCAAGCAAGTCCCAAGTCACTGTGGTGAGAATCAAGCAAGTCACAAGTCAAGTCATTGCTCAGGTCAAACAAGTCACAAGTCAAGTCATACAAAAATCTGATGATCTAACCCAGTTTCCACATTTAAAAATCTGTAAAGAGAGTGGTTCATAAGTTGAGTTTTATTTCAACATTAACAATAACAATGTCTTAACAACAATAACTCAAACTATTCAAAACATTCCAAAACCATTATGTGCATAGTTTGAAAATGTTTTTTATGATCATTACCTCCAACCTATGAACAGAATCAAATATAACCTTGAGGTAGCTGTATACGACAACAGTTCAAGTCAATCACTCAATCTCCCTACATGTTGTAGAATATTATTTGCAACACATGGCATCAGACATGAAAAAAAAGAATATTTCAAAAGTAATATCACATACACATACTGTAGGAAGGGGAAATAGTAATACACAAGCCTGAAAGCTGGTAGCAATCTTGCTGCCTCGCAACATACATCGACTTACAATGCATTGCATTTGCAAAAAAAATAATTTGACAGTACTTTGTCACTGAGTTCTGAATGATGCGGTCACATTATCACCCCACCATGGCAGAACACACGTTCAAGAGGTGCACTTGATGCAGGGACTGCTATAACTCGTGCCTCCACCTTGAACAAAAAGACACTTAAAACCACTGAGTTAGAAGTAGCGTACTGACATGAAAATTAAACAAGTTAATCATCTGTGGAACGGCAGGGCTCGAAAAACTCCAGCCAATGATTTTCAGAAACACCGAGTGGCATTGGACAGTAAGTACGTCAATCAAACGGTCGTACTGCACTCCCCCCCCCCCCCCCCCGCGCGTGACCTCTTCGTGCACGTACTCAAAGCTCGTGCCAGAGCAAGCTTCTGTTTGTTGTTATCCTGCGGTAGCTACTGGAGCTACTTTACTTGCTAATCCACATTTGGACCTAGCGCTAGAATACAACCCTAAACTCCAACCTAGCTAGCCTGCCCTGGCCCACTCTCGCGCATCTGTGTTCGCGCTCTTGTGTGATTGCGCGTCCATGTACTTGAAATGGGTGGAGTCAGAGTCAGCGTTGAAGGAGTGGGGGTAGGACCATTTGAGTTGCGTCTTTTCAAAATCTCCTGGCGTATCGCAAATCACATATCCAACCTATAATCTAACTTTAGAAAAGTCATTTCGAGTCATCTGTCTCAAGTCTAAGTCAAGTCTCAAGTCATGAAGACCAAGTCAAAGTCAAGTCGGGTCTTTTATCAGTGTTAGTCAAGCAAGTCTCAAGTCCTCAAATTTGCGACTCGAGTCTGACTCGAGTCAAGTCATGTGACTCGAGTCCCCCATGTCTGGTGCTTTCACCTCAAAAAGTCGCCAAAAGTCACCAATAACAGCTGAAAAAGGAGCTAGATTTGTCGCTTGTCGCCGTTTTAAAAAAAAAGTCGCTAGTAGCTAAATATAGCGACAAAATCGCTAAATTGGCAACACTGTTCCCGCGTGAGAGTCAGGTATCCAACGAGAATGACGCGCACACTCGTTTGACCGCGATCTAGCATCTAGGATCGATTGCTCTTTCTTGGGTCCCCGGATGTTAACACTGAATTTTTTAAATTGAATTTTGATGGTGACTTTGGCGGACTGAATTTTGGGACGTTGAAAATATTTGAGTTGAATATTTTAAAGTTGAATTTTTTAACGTTGAATTTTTTAACATTAAAAAATAAAGGTGAATATGATAAATTAAAAATGTAAAGAGTTAAATTCAGAGGCAAAAAATTCAGATAGGTTATTTCAATGCATAAATATTCAGTGCTTATAATTTAATGTGTTTTTATTTTCAAAACCCGATGGCACAGATTTACTTCCATACCATACACTTTGGCCATATTGCCGAGACGGTTTTGCTTGTTGGATAAAGTGCTTCGACAACAAGTAGGACAGTGATTCCCCCCAAATTGGGGGGAATCACTGTCACTGAGACGGAAAATACATTACGGGAAATCAGTTTTTTTATATTGGGGGCCCCGATATAAAAAAACTCTAAATACTAAAATGTAGGCTAATTACAACCGAGAACAAAAACCCTGCGTGCTGTAGTAGGCTAGTTAAAATATGTTTCACTGATCTGCATCTGCAAATCATGATCTGCACTCATTCGTCGCACTCAAAACAAATCGACATTGGCGCACATGGCTAATTTGCATACGTGCACAGGACTGGTTGGCTCCGCAGGGCAAATAATGGAACATATATATCTATCTAGGCCTATCTGTCTATCTATCTATCAACGCATGTCTAGTTTTAGGCCCCGTTCACACGAAGCCGAAACGGGCAAAACCGTTACGGTTTCGATCTATCCGGTTTCGAAGTATCTCCGTAAAGACGAAGCCAAGCGAAACCGGGTAGATCTGTAGAAACGCTGTAGTACACATTCCAGGCCCATAAGGGGCACTGCTTCTGGTACAGAAATCCAGAAGAAATGAAATAAGAAGAAGAGGCGAGCATGCGCATAAAGAGGCTGCCCTTATGCGCATGCTCGCATGTGATTTCTGAGACTCCGCGGGCTTAAGAGCCATTGGCTAGGAGGTCGAGGGGTGGGGCGATGACGTCATGGTTTGCGGTTTCAATCGGTTTCAGGCGTACACACGAATCCAAAACGAAACCGGGTAGATTTGAAACCACCTCCGAGGGTGGTTTCAGAAGTTTGCGGTTTCGGTCAGTGGATTCGCCGGCTTCGTGTGTACGGAAGGCCGAACCGTACAAGACCTTTGCGGTTTCGCCATGAAATCGGCTTTGTGTGAACGGGGCCTAAATGTGATGTATTGTGTGTATGTCCAGTCAGACTTGTTCTGTGTGGTCTTGTAGGCTACTGTCCTGTGTGGGCCGAACCACCTAAATGGATTCCCGACGATTTGTGTCGTTTGGTATTAATAAAGACTTGACTAGGCTATCTATCTGTCTTAGACTATTTAATTAACAATTATTCACCTCAGGCTCCGTGAATAGTGTGGAATCGAGGGATAAAAGACAAGACATATATCCCTTGTCATTTATCCCTCGTCTTGTCGATTTGTTGGTTTATGTGACGATTTCAAAAACTGCAGTCATTTAAACTGCAGTAATTTAATGTCCTCAAAGCATAGGCCTATATTTGACAATAAAATTGTAGATTTTAAAATAATAAACACAACAGCTTGTTTTTGGAAATATTTATTCAATTTAACAAATCAGCAAATGCTGATAAAAGTGCACATGTGGGAACTTAACAAATAAAGAAACAAACTTGTGTGCATGTGAAAGAGAACATCAAAAGAAAGTTGTAATGTATTTGTGTGTGTGTGTGTGTGTGTGTGTGTGTGTGTGTGTGTGTGTGTGTGTGTGTGTGTGTGTGTGTGTATATATAAATGGCATGTGAGGGAGAAGAACAAGGTGCAGCTGACAGCACGGCGAGGGTAATAAGCTTACTATAACACCCCTCTCAATGTTGTCAGCTGCACCCCGTTCCCCTCATCCCACATGTCAACCTCACGACACTTGGCCTCATACACCATCCTGTACATTTCGAACTTTAGTCAGGACTCTGAACTTTTGAGTCAGAGTCCTCTGGAGGACTCTGACTCACTGCTCGATTGCTAACAGCCTCTATAGCTGTGATGAGCCTCTCCGCATCAAGAGCATCACGAGTCTGGTCTCTGCCTCGTCCTGTCTTTCTCCTGCTCTTTCCTGCTGCCTGCTCCTCGGCCTGTGGTGCTAGTTGGTCAACGGCCTGTGGTGCTAGCTGGTCAGCGGCCTGTGCTCTCCCTGGTGCCTCCTGGTCCTCGACCGGTGCTCTCCCTGGTGCTGCCTGATTATAGACCGGTGCCTCTTGGTCCTCGACCGTTGCTCTCCCTGGTGCTGCCTGGTCTGTGTCCTCCTCACCCTCACTCACTGGCCCTGGCTATGGCGGTCTTCCATGAATGGATCTATGAAGGCCATTATGCAGGCATACTTCCATGGCTTCCCTCCACCTGCCCCTGCACCACTCCTCCTCCTTTCCTTTTCCTTTTTCCTATTCTTCCTGTAGGTGTCCCTGAGACCCTTCCATCTCTTGATGCACTCATTAACTATTGAACACAAAACAGAAAACACAGCTGTCATTATCATTATATATGTCACTTACAGCAATATATTGTTTCACTTCTTATGTCAAATGACTTATTGTAAGTTGCTTTGGATAAAAGCGAAATGGTCATTTGTCAGCTGTCTATCCTCAATTAAACCGCATTGAAGTGACACGTTTGTTCCGTGCATTATTAATTTGCATTATTATGCGTGCATTATTCCTTTGCACAACGTATGTATTTTCGATATTTGAAAACGATATCGTCCCATTCAAAGCAAGGAAGGTTAGTATGCTAGGATCTCGGTTAGCAGGCATGTATGACGCCTATTTGACAATAATCTCAAACGTTTCATTAACTCACTCACCAGACCAACCAACCACGCGTGACACCTCCGCCCAGGCCAGAGCCTTGGCGTTTCGATCTCTGAACTGAAAAAGGGTTGGGTCGTACAACACCGGGTGCCCAGTTACAGCCGCGATTAATACTTCAGCCGACATTTTGTTCAGTGAGTGAATAAAGGTAGGTAGGAACCAAAGTGCCTGCTGGTGTTCCCTGGGATCCACGCAAGCAAAGAGCGCCTACATTCCGATTGGCTGTCAGTGTTTGGCCGCTGAAGCGCGTCATAGTAATTTGCATAAAGTAAAAAAGTTTTCAACTTTTTTGGACGCTCTGGTCGCTCAACTTTGGCCGCTGGTAGCGTTGGTCGCTTTGGTCGTTTTGGTCGCTCTTGCCCATAGAAAGTGAATGACTTCCGGCGATTCGGTCGCTCAATTCGCTTCTGGTGTGGACGTACAGTAAGGGCGGTCACCCGGTAAATGTTTCTGCTCTTCAGTAGAGTGGGCTTGCCTGAGGAAATCCTCACAGACCAGGGGTCACGCTTAAGGTCTGGGGTGATGAAAAGACTGTGCCAAAGTCTGAAAGAGAGGCAAATTAAAACCTCTGTCTATCACTCTCAGACAGAGGGACTCATAAAAAGGTTCAATCAAACCCTAAAGTACATGCTGCGCAAAGTTGTAGATGTGGATGGTAAGAATTGGGATCAGCTGCAACCTCATATCCTTTTCTCCATATGCAAAGTCCCAAAGGGTTCCACCGGGTTTTCACCATTCAAACTGTTGTACCGACGGAGACCCCTAGCATGCTGGATGTGGCCAAAGAAGCCTGGGAGCAGCAGCCGTCCCCCCAGCGCAGTGTCGTGGAGCACGTGGAGCGGATGCACCACCAAATGACCCAGGTGTGGCCCTTGGTTCGTGAACACATGCAGCAAGCCCAGGTACAACAAAAGGAAAGGCAAGCAAATTGATCAGATAAACTTACTGAAGCCATGGCATGTCCCCTCCAATGTCTTCGCTGCCAACCTGCCTCCCCAGAGTCTACCGCCAGTGAAAATGGGGGATCAGCTGTCATCCAGACAGGTACAGGTCCTCTGAGAACTGCTTGCCAGAAGCAAAGATGTCTTCTCTGAGACCCCAGGCATGACAACAGTCATCGCCCATGACATTAAAACCGAGCCGGGAAAGACAGTTAGGCTCCGGCCATATCGAATCCCGGAGGCCCGACGAGAAGTAATCAGAGACGAGGTGAGAAAAATGCTTGACCTTGGGATGTTGGAGGAGTCCCACAGTGCCTGGTCAAGTCCTATAGTCCTTGTTGGGAACCCCGATGGTAGAATTAGGTTCTGCAATGACTATAGAAAACTTAACGAGGTCTCTCTATTTGACACTTGCCCTATGCCCCGTGTGGAAGAGCTGTTCGAAAGGTTAGTACCTTCCCGGTTCATCTTCACACTAAACTTAACCAAGGGGTATTGGCAGGTGCCACTAATGCCACAAGCGAAGCAGAAGACAGCATTCTCAACACCAGGTGGGGCCTTCCAGTACAGGGTCCTCCCATTTGGACTTTATGGGGCCCCTGCAACTTTCCAGAGACTCAAGGACAGAGTGCTACGGCCACATCGGAACTATGCAGCAGCTTACCTCGATGACATCATTATCCATGGCACGTCATGGAATATCCACCTCCAGCACCTAGAAGCTGTCCTCCAGGCCTTGCGAGAAGCAGGGCTGACAACCAACCCTGCCAAGCGTTCCCTGTCCCTGGAGGAGGCAAACTACCTTGGGTACACTGTGGGAAGAGGAAATGTGAAACCCCAAGACAAGAAAGTGGACGCTATAGCAACCTGGCTCCAACCCCAGACGAAACGTCAGCTGAGGACCTTCCTCAGGTTAATGGGCTATTATCGAAAGTTCATCCCAAACTTTGCTTCCATAGCTGCCCCCCTGCATGAGCTGACAAGCAAAAGTGAACCAAACCGGATGAAGTGGATGGACCAGACCAAGCAGGCCTTCAATCATCTTATGACAGCCCTTTGCAGAGAGACTGTCTTGCACACACCTGACTTCAGCAGGAGGTTTGTGCTACAGACAGACGCCTCAGAGGTGGGACCCAGTAACCTTTGTCAGCCGTAAACTACCGCCACATGAGAAAAACTATGCAAACATGGAAAAGGAATGCTTGGCAGTTCAATGGGTCATGGAAAATTACGCTATTACTTGCTAGGCCGTGATTTTGCATTATTAACTGACCATGCTCCATTGACCATGACAAAGATAAGAATGTCAGAATAACCTGTTGGTTTTTACACCTTCAGGACTTGCTGTTGGTCTGTCGCTCCCCATGTGATGATGACCCCAATTTCGTTGCACTTTGTGCAATGACAATAAAGAGATTCTGATAAAGAGATTCTGATGAGGGGTATGTGGTGGCCCAGCCGGTGAGCAGTGCCCCACATCGCCAAATGGTGGCCAAAAAGGCAGGCAAAGGCAGCCAAGGGGTGTGGTGTTGGATGGGAGGTACTACCCTAAAAGCTGTGTCATAGAGACGCCGCCCTACTCAGGGGTCTCAGCTTATCACTCAGAGGTGTGCTGAGCCCGGCAATCAGGAGGCCTTTTAAATCCACTAGAACAAGCTGAAGCCAGACTGGCTGGAAGAGCGTGTGGAGACCAGACACACACTAGGCCAGTCTCGTGGTAAGAGGCCTGTGGCCAACCCTCTTGACCCAACTGAACCCTCATAATGAAATGACGTCCAAGTGGACCGATGTTTCTTTGATCTGTGTAAATTGTGTCGTGCTTATACGAGAGAGAAGGCCTGCAGGTGGAGAGGAACCCCCAAAACTCCCAAGAGGAACCAAGAGCCGAGCCAGGGCGAAGAGGTCCGTGGCGTGGACCACAGACCACACTAAGCTTGGCCTGTCTCTCTCTATCTCTGCCCCTCCATCACAGGAAGAGCCAGACAGAGCACCCTGACGTCAACCGTCGACTTTTGCCCCCTGCCCTTTACCCCTGTAGAATATTGGTGTATTTTAGTGTCTCTCTTTTGTTCACATTTCTAGTCTAGGAACAGGCCAGGGCCTCTCATACTGATACAAGGTGTTATCTCCAACATTCTGCCATTGTTATGTTTCAACAAGGTTGAACCGACCTGGTCCTCCGGGACATAGCCAGGGCCAGATACCTTATCAATGCTGAGAGTGCGTCTGTTCACGTGTTATTCATGTATCCCCTTTTTGTATAATACTCGCCCCAACCCTTTGGTTCGACGAGAAGAGGGTTCGACAGCCAAGGAACAAGTCATCGACCACCGGGTCCACTATAGATTATTCAACCTAAGTCTGTATCCCAACCTGTCAAGCTGCTTTGATTTCGACTTCAAGAATTACTACTACGACTGAAAATACACAACGCAGAGTCTGTCCGAACAGTTTAGAAATAAGCTGAAATCTAACACCCCGCACCTTTATAAATAAATGCCATAAGTTTGCTTTCACCGGAAACCCTGTTTCTGCCTGTTTCTGTTCCGATTGATTATCCCACTGTCCCACCAGGCGCCCACCACACACACACAGAAAAGCATCCACAAACTAAAGCATGCACCACCTAAATTAAGTTAATAAATCAATAGCAAATCATGAAAGACAAAGCACATCAAAAAATACAAAGCAGCAAAGGAAGATGTTTTAGTGATACGCTGGCATCTATCTGATGTGTTCTTTCCATGCCTGCTGTGTGTCTCAATGTTAATTTTTCTCTTAAATCGTAAGAATTATTAGCCTAATAAAACGATAGTTACGTATGTAACTACGGTTCTATGAATTCCGGATGACCGCCAGAGGCGGTGCTTTAGCACTGGATGTTCCATCTCGCGCATGCGCAGGTCGAGTAATTATACCAAAAAAGTCACCTGTGACACCTGGGTGACCCGAGAAAGTCTATATATTCCGGAGTCACCCGAGGATCTGTTCCAACTGGATCTTCTCGCGGAATCTGAGAAGTCTGAGTGACAGAGAACTCTGGCGGTCATCCGGAATTCATAGAACCGTAGTTACATACATAACTATCGTTCTATTTCATTCCTACTGACCGCCAGAGGCGGTGCTTTAGCACTGGATGACTAATACCAAAAAGGTCACGAAGAGTGCTCACCAATCAAGGGCTCGAAACCGTCGACAAGACAGCCGTCGCCATAGGATGAGGAGCAGCGACATTAACCCTGTAGTATCGGGCAAATGTACATGATGAGGACCATGTAGCCGCAGAGCAAATGTCCTGAAGTGGAACCCCCTTCAAGGCAGCCCATGATGTAGCCATACTCCTGGTAGAGTGGCACTTAACGGCCAAGGGCATAGGGAGCCCCTGTGCCCTATAGGCATTCAAGACCACATCCACAACCCAGTGGGAGAGTCTCTGTTTCGACAGGGCAGCCCCCTTCCTGCAGCCCCCGTAACAGACAAAGAGGTTATCCGTCTTACGCAAGCTGGTTGTCGCTTCAACATATGCCCTAAGCGCCCGCACCGGGCACAACAGGTCTGACACTCTTTCTGCACCCCCTGGAGAGCCTGGGGGATTGAAAGCAGCCAACTCGATTGACTGGTTTACATGATGGGGAGACAATCGTTTGGGTAGGAAGGATGGGTTCGGCCAGAGCACCACTCCTGACCCATCTGCGTGCCAGCGCAAACACGCCTGGCTCACTGACAAGGCATGGAGTTCACCGACCCGTTTTGCAGTTGCAATGGCAAGGAGAAATGCCGTCTTCATGGACATCTGCGTCAGGTCTGCCTGACTTAGTGGCTCAAATGGGGGTAGACATAAGGACCTCAGAGCTACTTGCAGGTCCCATGATGGTGCCCTCAGGGATCGCGGCGGTTGAAGCCTCTGGGCTCCCTTCAGAAACTGCCTGATTAGGTAGTGGGACCCTACCGTCTGGTTATCCACCCTTGCGTGTGTGGCTGAGATCGCGGCCATATAAACACGCAGGGTAGACGCAGCTCTTCTGTTGTCCAACACAGACTGCAGAAAGTGTAGTATCACTACCACTGAGCAAGTCTCCGGGACTTCACCCCGCGCCACGCACCACTGTGAAAACAACTTCCACCTGTTTGCATAGAGCAACCTAGTGGAGGGTGCCCTTGAACTAAAAATAGTACGGACCACTGACTCGCAAGACGTCAGCAGTGGGTCCTGGCTTTCAGGGGCCACACGCACAGCCGCAGGCGCCCCGAATTCGTGTGCCATATGCGTCCTCCTACCTGAGACAGAAGATCCCGTCTCTCTGGGAGGCACCAGGGCTCTCCGTTGAGGAGTTTCAGTAACGGTGGGAACCATGGCCTTCCTGGCCAATGTGGAGCCACCAGAAGTAGGCTGTGACAGCCACGCTGGACCCTGTCCAGCGTTGCCAGTAAAAGGAGAATTGGGGGAAATGCATAAAGCAGGCTGTCTGGCCAAGCATGAGCCAGAGCATCCTGCCCTAGGGGACTGGTCCTCTCCGTCAAGGAGAACCAAAGGGGTCAGTGGGTGGTCTCTTCGGAAGCAAAGAGATCCGCCACTGCCCTGCCATACCTGTCCCAAATCATCCCCACCACCTCCGGATGGAGTCTCCACTCTCCGGGGGGTGGCCCTTGGCGAGAGAGAAGGTCTGCCGCTGTGTTCCGGACACCTGGAACATGGACAGCCCTCAGGCTTAGAAAATGGGGGAACGCCCACGGAAGGAGCCTTTGCGTGACCCGCAGGCTCTGCCTCGATCTGGTGCCCCCCTGATGGTTGACGTGGTAGACTGTGGAGGTGTTGTCTGTCCGGACAAGAACATGTCGGTCCCTCAGAACTGGAAGGAAGTTCCTGAGAGCTAAGAACACCGCAAGGAGTTCCAGCACATTTATATGCTCCAGTCTCTGCTGGGCATCCCACTGGCCTCTGACAGTCCTGCACTGCCATACTGCACCCCAGCCGGAAAGGGAGGCGTCCGTCTCCACAACCTCCCGCCGGGAAGCTATCCTCCCTAAGGGCGACCCCGCAATCAGGTATGCCCTCTCTCTCCAGGGTCTGAGGGCCCGAAGGCACCGCCCAGACACCCTGACCATCTTGTGTCTCTGCCACTGGGGGTCCAAGTGGAGAGCATTTGCCCGGATCTGAAGGGGACGCAATTCCAGAAGGCCTAGTGGGACCACCATGGATGCTGAGATCAGCATACCTATCAGTCGAAGGAAGAGACTGTATTCCAGCAACTTCCCCCGCCTGAAGCGCTGTAGCAGCTGCAGAATGGTAGCCACGCGCTTTGGAGAGAGGCAGGCTCGCATGGCCACCGAGTCGAGCACCAGCCCCAGATAGCTCACAACCCGACATGGTGTAAGGTTGCTCTTGGTAAAGTTGACCATAAGGCCAAGCCGGTCCACATGGCTGAGGAGCATGGCTGTGTCCCTGACCGCCTGCTCCCGAGTTGGGGAAATTACCAACCAGTCGTCCAGGTATGGCAGTATCGCCATACCTGTGGCCTGTAATGGAGACAGGGCTGCTGCTACACACCGTGTAAATATACGCGGGGCCAGAGACAGCCCGAACGGAAGAACCCTGAACTGGTACACCTTGCCCAGAAAAGCAAAGCGGAGGAACCACCTGTGACGTTGGGTAATAGGGACGTGAAAGTAAGCGACTTTCAGGTCTATTGATACGAACCAGTCCCCCTGAGCAATAGCCTGGAGGACGTCCGCAACACGCAGCATGTGGAAGGGAAGAACCTTGAGGAACTGATTCAGCCCTCTCAAGTCCAGAATGGGGCGAAACCCGCCATCCTTCTTCGGTACCAGAAAGTAGGTTGAGTAGAACCCATCGAGCTGTTCTTGTGGTTCTACTACTTCGATAGCACCCTTCCCAAGGAGGGTGGCTACTTCCTGTCTCAGGACCAGGGATCTGTCGGGATTGGTGACCACGGTAACCTTGATCCCGCTGAAAGTTGGGGGCCGGCGTCGGAATTGGAGTGTGTACCCGTTGGATAGCGTGGACACTATCCAAGGGTCTGTGGTCTGCTCTTGCCAGTAGCTCAGGTGCTGCTGAGAAAAGCGTCCGACGACCGGCCCTTGGACTTCAGTACCTACCCCCCCTGCCCCTAGGGGCCCTGGGGGGGCGGCGGCTGGGCGCCGAACCTCTTGGCGCCTGAAATGCCACCCGTGGGGCAGAGCTATGGCGCTGGTCAGCCCGTGCTGAGAAGTGCTGGCCCCTCGATTGTCCACCTGAACGTGGTTGAGAGCTATTGGCACGGGGTACCGCAGAGGCCCCCGGCCTAGAATGAAGCAGAGGTGCACGCCGTAAGCTAGCAAACTGCTGGCTAGCCTGGCCAACCTGTACACTTCGCTCCAGGGCCTGAAGAGCAGCTGGCCCAAACGTCTGGCCTGGGACCACTGGAAGAGAACGGAGGGTCCGTCGGCACACCTCCGAAAGGGCCGACTGCGCCAGCCAAACCTGGCGGCGCGCCAACGTAACAGTTGACATTAATCTGCCTAGCTCCCTAGTCATATACGCAAAAGTTTGCAGTGAAGCATCAGTGAGGGTCTGTGCTGAAGGATCAGCACCTGACTCACGTATAGTCTGAGACAGCGCCAGAACGATGTGAGAAAGCGAATTCCCAAGACGGCCAACACGGGCAGCAATGTTGTAACTCCTGGTAAGGAGGTCATCTGTAATCCGGCACTGGGGCCGAGGGCAGCGCGCATCGGTTCTCAGAGCCTCATCCGGGGAGACAACCAGGGATGCTATAGCAGGCTCAATCGGAGCTAACCGGTCCAAGCCATAAGAATCAGCATTGGCCATAGTTGCCAGACCTCTGCTACCACTAGTGTGCTGGGAGAGAGCCCTTGAATCTGGCCAGCATCTATGAAGCTCTGCGATGTACGGCTCAGAGGGGGGCAAAGAGAAAACGGAAGCTTGAGCAGCCTGTGTAAAAAAGGCGTTCACTGGTGCAGACGAAACAGGAGCTTCATCCAACCCCAGTCTTGCCAGGGCCATTCGCACGGCTGGTCTAACAGTGTCGCGGCCGGACACTGACCCTCTAGCCGAGCCGCCCAGAGACCCTTGAGAGAACGCCTGAGAGGCAAGGGACGCTTGCTCTTCCTCCTCTGCAAAGAGGCTACAGGACGCAGCTGTAGACAGCATGTCATCCTCTGTATAAGTGGGTTGCGCAGCCGCAGGGGCCGCGGCTGGTACACCCTGAGCTGGTTGGAGGTTCTGTAGGAGGGCTTTAATCTGAGCAACCTCATCCGAGAGCTTATCCACTTGGTTCGCCAAGTTTTCGACCTTACGGGACTTCCCGGGGGGTCCCCCAGCTGCCGAGGCACGGCGCCTGGTGCTACTAGGACCAAGACCCAAAGGGGGCAACCCTGGTCTGCCCTCCACCTCAGCCAACCTAGCTAGCCTCAGTGCATGAGGCATGAAATTACAGTTCATGCACGGGTTATCTGACACTGCTTCCCTGAGGTGTTCAACCCCGAGACACGCAGGGCACTGGTCATGGCCATCCTCCGCTTGCAGGGAGGCCATGCAGGCGACACAACTATGGGCGCTTAGCATGTCGGCAAATTAATTGCAAGCAAATTAATCAGTAGGCTAGGCAATCGAGCTTTAGGCGAGAGCACCCGAGCAACGACGCGACATCCCGACAATAACAGTGACGGCAAGCTACAGGCGAGAGCACCCGAGCGACGCGACACCCCGACAATAACAGTGACGGCAAGCCTTGGAAACCCAAGCAGCCCACTGGAGAGCAAATTAACACAGGCTAGGCAATCGAGTTCTAGGCGAGAGCACCCAAGCAACGAAGCGACAGTCCGACAATAACAGTGACGGCGAGCTACAGGCGAGAGCACCCGAGCGACGCGACACTTGACTCCGACAATAACAGTGACGGCGAGCCTTGGAAACCCAAGCAGCCCACTGGAGAGCAAATTAACACAGGCTAGGCAATCGAGCTTTAGGCGAGAGCACCCGAGCAACGACGCGACACCCTGGCAACAACACAGTGACGGCGAGCCTTGGTAATCCAAGCAGCCCACCGGAGAGCAATCAGCGCAGGCTAGACAACCAAGCTACAGGCGAGAGCACCCGAGCAATAATGCGCCCGACAATTATAGAGTGACGGCGCCAGGAAAATACAGTGACGGCTTTTGGAAACCCAAGCCACTCAGTGGCGATTAAATCAAAGAGCGCAACTGGCTAAATAAATACAGTGACGGCGGCTTGGACCCCAAGCCGCGCACCGGCGCATACAAATGAGCAACCGGGCTTAGGTGAACGTACACGAGAAACGGTGCGAGACCGAAAGAATAACACAGCGACTGAAAACTAGCCGCCAATTAATGCTCTAAGCAAATTAAAGCAAAGGGTAGAAAGGTGAAATCAGCTGCCGCGCTAGCCGACGGATAGTCGACTACGCGTAGCCTACACACTTTACTCACCCCTGCCGAAATCAAACAAATTGCAAGTCGCAGCCCTTGGTGGACGACGTCAAATCGAGGCACCAACCCTTGGGTTACAAGGCTACTTGCGACAAGCTAATATGGTAACTCTTACAACAAACAATGTTTGTGTGTCCTGCTAGTACGCTGCCGCGAGAAGATAGAAGGAACAGATCCTCGGGTGACTCCAAGAATATATAGACTTTCTCGGGTCACCCAGGTGTCACAGGTGACTTTTTTGGTATAATTACTCGACCTGCGCATGCGCGAGATGGAAGATCCAGTGCTAAAGCACCGCCTCTGGTGGTCAGTAGGAATGAAATAGAACACAAGATACATCTAGTTTGCTCTCTCTCTCTCTCTCCTCACGCTCGGCTTGTGCTGGAATAATATATTCTTGTGAGATTTCTGATCTTGTGTAAAACATAAAGGGTTTTCTGAGGCTCCTTTTTGCTGCCTTCAAATATAATCGTCTGCTTTTCCTGTGCATGCACAGTCGAGGGACTCTAATCTGCTGGTTTGCTTTCTGTGATTCTGGGTCTAGTATGGGCCTGTGTAGGACTGCACGTGTTTGGTTGTTTAATTGGTTAAAGCTTCAGCAGGCTGAAGTGCATTTTTGACTCGCACTCAAGCCAGATATTCAACATGAAGGTAAACTATTAACTGTAGGCGAGGTCTCACAGCTTACAAGAACTGTATGAATAAATGAGGCTAATACAATATTAGCCTATACAGAATGTTTTCGGAAACTTATAGGCTAAAGGCTAGCATTATTGGGGTTGCATAGAAAAAAACGTCTTTTCGGCCAAACCAACCATCTGTAGCTTTGCCAACAGATGTTTACAAGAACGAATGACGCTTCAAAATATCTTTCTTGGAGAACGACAAAAGTAAGCCAAAATAATGTCAATTCATAAGGCCTAGTTCAATATATTTTTCCAATTATTCATCATGAAAATCCCCCAGTAAGACCCACCGTTCAGCACCCCTCCGAGCGCGGGCTCCTCCAATCTACTGCTCCTCCAGTCTAGTGCTCCTTCAGTCTGCTGCTCCTCCAGTCTGCTTCTCCTGTCGGTCCGACGCTTCTCACGCTATTCACTGGGCGTTTATGAGCACTCTTTGTTGGTGCAGCCGCAACTCAGGGGGTTCAGGCTGCTTTCAGCCTTGACAGTGTGTCTGGGAGAGGAGAGAGTGACTCTGAGGCCGCTGAACGGCAGACTGACAGACCGTGAAGTTGAAGTCTCCTCGTAAGGTAGGTCTGGAGGAGCTGATCTCCACATCTCTGGTCGGACTCAAGGGTCCTCGAGCAAAGGGCTGTTAATTGTACTTGATTTAGTCGTTGAAGATTGTAGATGCTATTATCCAAATCCACTTCAATTAATACAGATTCAGGGAGCTGGCAATAAAAGTATGGGCATGATGCTGCCCGTCGTGCCCACACGGCTTCAGGCGTTAGGAAGCGAAGCTAAGAGACTATCATACATAGATCATAGAGAGAGAGAGAGAGAGAGAGAGAGAGAGAGAGAGAGAGAGAGAGAGAGAGAGAGAGAGAGAAAAAAAGGATAGCTTGATAGAGAGATAGCGAGATGGAGAGATGGAGGGAGAAAGAGAGATAGACAAAAGGATAGATGATAGAGAGATAGCGAGATGGAGAGAGAGAAAGTTAGACCAAAGGATAGACTGATAGAGAGATAGCGAGATGGAGAGAGAAAAAGTTTGATAGAGACAGATAGATAGATAGATAGATAGAGAGATAGCGAGATGGAGAGAGAGAAAGTTAGATAGATAGAGACAGATAGATAGGTGTGTAATACATCTCTTGGTTGTTGTCGTATTTGTTTGGTGAAATGTAAGGCCTTTTAATTTTTTGTGATGCATAGATTGGCACGGCTTATTTTAGCACAATACTCAGTCCGCCTTTATTTTAAAATGGAAGATTGTGCAATTTTAACATTAGTCGGAAATGGCCTTTGCCGCACAATGCGGAGCGGGAAATTGCACTACACTCAGAAAATGAAAATCGAGTCGAAATAAATAAATGAAATGTGACTAGACCTGAATGAAGTAAAAGATATGGGGGATGGGATCCCCTTCTGAGCTCTCTCCCTGTAGGACCGTGACCTGGCCGGCCTCGCGGGGGAGACGGTGCAGGTGGCTCTCAGAAACCAATTCTCTCCCTAAAGCTGATACATCACATTGTATAGCCTGCCTACATCAACACTGAAGGTTCGTACAGGCCACAGAGCAGATATGGCTCATGTGATATTATTATAAGGAATGAAGCAGGCACAGGTATGGAGGTCTACTCTGAAGCCTGAACCAGAGAAAGGACGGAACTCCCCAGAAGAGACGCGTTACCCGAGAGGTTGTGATGGTTTCGCGAATTGTGTGATTTGAGGTTTATTTTATGTATGCAATTACTACTGAGGCTATCGTGAAGTATAGATCTCTCTACAACTCCTCAAATCCTATATTCTGGTCAAATTAACGCATGAATTGTTTTGTTGTAGCATAATCCACGCCCCGTAATTGTGAGTCTAAAACATGGATCTATTTAATCTCCATCGTTGTGTCTCAAAATCAAGGTAATCCTCGCATGCAAGACCCTATCTGAGCACCATTGAACAAGAATGCGTTTCAGCCTTCACATGGACGTGCACCAACTCTGCAGCCGTCAGTCTTGGGGTCAGTCTGTCTGGGGGTTATCAGACTCTTGTATGGTATATATGGTATATATATATATATATATATATATATATATATATATATATATATATATATATATATATATATATATATATATATATATATATATATATACATACATACATATATGGTAGGTATAGCAGAGGGAAACAGCCCTGAACGGGCGGTAGAGACGCGGGCCTTCGGGGTTAAACAGTGCGTTTTGAACACGACAGACAATACTTAATTCAACCCAATGTTTCCCAGTTTGCACTAGGGCATGAAAGGCTCATGTGTTTGGACACGAGGCGTGAGAAATCTATGTGGTAACCCACATCCACTCCAATGGCCTATTTAAAACGGAATCGGGTCACGACATTTCTTTAAATCATTTTCCTTATTAGGCCTACCTATATTAGCCTATTAGAAATATAGGCCTAATAATTATTATGAATATTACTAGCAGTAGTAGAAGCAGTAATAGGAGGTCTAGCAGTCGTATTCCGAGGTCAACCTAGGCTAAAAGGAGGAGTATAAACCTACCTACATAGTTATGCCTATTATATATTTCTTATTCATTCTTGTTAATAATTAGGCCTACCTAATTATACTTTAGAATATGAATATAGGCCTGTTTAAATAAATAATGTAGGCGTATTAGTTATAATTTATTTTATTATGTTGGTTTAGTAACCTGTCCAATAATATATTATTACAGGCCTATATGATTACATTTTTATTATATATATTTCATACTATATTATTGGACTTCCGCTCTTCTGTTAGATTCGTTTATTTTATCCCGTGGAGTTTGGGAGGAGGTTCATTAACAACAATACCTACAAATAATTGTACAACTTCCAGATCATTTTATTGTGAATTCATTATCATTTGAAATTTTATTTGACTATTATTATAATTAAGATTATTATCATTATTTTTCATTGTTAATATTAGATCTCTAATCCTTTAGTGTTTCATTCCTCCAGTGAGGATACTGGGCTACATAACCTGTGTCTGAGGCCGTTGCCCACAGACACATTCTGTCAAAGTGGCCTTGAGATCATTGGAGAAAAAAACCTAAATCAATTGCGTGGAAGAAGGATTGTGTGGGTTTGTGTAGGCGAGGCTTGGGTTTCAGCTGACTGACTTTAAATACCGTCTGCAACAGCCTTCCCTAAATCCGAGTCAAAGAAACTATTCGCGCAATCTTTGGTTCTCTTTTTCTTTTCGACATTTGGTTCCCGCTGGGCTCCACTTTCTTTTGCTGACGGTAGCCTACATTAAAGGTTTTGACGTTATGCAAGAGAGGAGATCACATATTTTGTTTAATGCATGACTTTTAGACTTCTGTAGACGCGTGTAGCGTGGTTCTATAGAAACCTTCATCTTGATGAAAGTGAAGTGATCCAGGGGACCGAGGAGCCGACGATGCGTCATGTATCTCCCGAGCTGCACCTACATAGTGTCCGGGGACCCGGGGCAGGGTCTCCGGGACCCGGGGCAGGGTCTCCGGGACTACGGCTCGGCCTGGCTGGACAACAGCTCCACCAAACCTCCGGATTGCCGACATTACCGCTACGAGCCGAGGCAGCAGTACCGCCACCAGGGCGGTCAGTGGTCCGTGTACCACCAGACCAGCCACCACCACCACCACCACCTGGCCCCGGCGCCGTCCTACCTCTCACCGGAGGACTCGGCGCTCCCGTCGACCACTGAAGGAGGGTTCAACCCAAGCGAGCGTTTTCTAGGATACGATCCTGCAGGGACGGTGTACGGGGGACCCGGTGCTGCGCGGTACCAGGTGGCGGCGTTCAGTGGCAGCAGCGGTGTAGGGTCTAGAGCGTTCCCCCCCGCTGGTCACTGCGGGTCCAAGCCGCCCCCGGGGCTCCGCCCGTCCGCAGGCCGGAGCAGGGTTTTGCCTCCGGGTTTCGACTCCTTCATCGAGGCGGCAGAAGAGGAGCGGCTTGGTAAGAACCGCTGCTCAGCAGAGAGCCTGCAGACGGAGACCAGGCGAGCCGGCCGCAGAGAGCCCGGCCCCGGGACAGTGTGTGTGGAGAAGACGGGGCACCTGGACCCCCCCAAAGCAGTGTTGGAAGAGGAATACTTGGCTTCCTCCACCCAGGAGGACCCCAAAGAGCCAGGTATTTGCCATAGACCTCCTCGTTTGATGTAGGCCATACATAAGGGTATTTCACACAGGCTTGATAGTAGGCTTATAGGCGAAAGGTAATATAGTCGAAAAATCCAAAATTAAGATACAATTATAAAGAAAACATAGTCGGATGATTTTAAATAATAAATGCAAAATGTGAGGCTTTGTCCTTCCAGAGCCAATCAATGGAACGCATACAATTATCTGGTTCATTTTTCTTGGATAGTTGTATACCTTTAACATACACCTGTATTAATGTGGAGTACTATAATGTCATTAAAGTAAAGCGGGTTGACGATTCGTCCGATTTCTTGTCTGTCTGCCTGTCTGTCTGTCTGTCTGTCTGTCTGTCTGTCTGTCTGTCTGTCTGTCTGTCTGTCTGTCTGTCTGTCTAAGTGTGTGTGTGTGTGTGTGTGTGTGTGTGTGTGTGTGTGTGTGTGTGTGTGTGTGTGTGTGTGTGTGTGTGTGTGTGTGTGTGTCTCTCTCTCTGAATAAATAATTAGTTGTTCTCATTTACCCTCCTTTCCTTTTGTATTCTATCTACTCATCATCTCCTCTCCTCCACTCATCCACTCCTCCCTGTTTTTCCTCTCTCCTTCCCTCCTCTCCTTCTTTCCTCCTCTTCCCCTCTCCTCCTCTCCCCCACTCCTCTCCTACTCTCCTCCTCTCCTCCTCTCCTCCTCTCCTCCTCCCCTCCTCTCCTCCTCTCCTCCTCTGCTCCAGGGTCTCCCGAGCGGAGGAAGAAGCGTTGTCCGTACACCAAGCAGCAGCTCAGGGAGCTGGAGAGGGAGTTCCTCTTCAGCGTGTACATCAACAAAGAGAGGCGCCTGCAGCTGTCTCGCCTTCTGTGTCTCACCGACAGGTGTGGGCCATGCTCCTAAGAAAATACAATGATGTGTGTGTGATTGTGTGTTTTTCATGTGTGTATTTGTGAGGGGGGAAGTCTAGAAAAAGGCTTGTGTCTCAATGAGAAACTCCTGCTCATTCCTAGGCCTCAGTCCAAGGGCACTACCTGCTACCCAACAGGCTGCAATACAAGCAAAGACCTGCTGATACTTACAGCAGACACCTTCAAAAGCCTTTTTTTCACCTCCTCACACACACACACACACACACATGTGTGTGTGTGTAGGCACTTGAGTGTGCATGCGTGTGTGTACAATGTGATGTTCATGTTTGTGTGTGTGGTGCGTGTGTGTAAAATTATATGTATGATGAATGTATTAATAATCCATTGTATTCCAGACAAGTGAAGATCTGGTTCCAGAACAGGAGGATGAAGGAGAAGAAGCTGAACAGAGACCGACTCCACTACTATAAAGGAAACCCTCTATTCTGATGAGGAACACAGTAATCGGGGGGGAATGGATGGATGCATGGATACATGGGATAGATGGATGGATGAATAGATGACTGCACAGACCTATTGATAGATGGATGAAAAATCAGCTATTCAATAACAATGTATTGACTGATGGTTAATGGATGATGGACCATGGAAGAGAGAAGCCTGCATCAGTCTCCTCTATTCAGCACAGAGAAAGCCGCAACTTTGTCATTCAACACTATTCACCTTTGCAAGTGTCGACTCCCAAATTCAATCAAGATTCAAGGACCAGATTTACCCCCTAAACTATCTGAAACCAAAAATTCTTTGTCTTCAATTGGAAATGTAGACGACCATTGACTATTCATTACACTGACCATGTTTCTCTCACATTCTTTTCATTAGCTAACAGAAACAATAGTGAATGCAATACGTTCACACAGGAAACAGGACATTAAGTCATAAATACCAAACATCTGGTCTCCATGCCTCTATATGTCATCAAAGCTGTACCTGAGAGCCAGAATATAAAATACGCTGATTGCTTTCAGACTGCACCTTAGTGTGAATGTTAACGTTGCAAGGATTCTTTCATTGAGCTCCTTTTGGATCTTTATGGGATTTTTGGAGCTTTCAAAAGCAAACTTGTTGTTAAGCAGAAGGGACCCGCTTTCCTCCTGGTTCCCATGCTTTGTTTATTGCTGTGTAAAAGCTTTAAATGAGTCATGTCCTTTACATACACAATGTACAGAACAAACTTTGTATTTCTGTTCCACTCTTGTCCAAACTGCTCACCAAATACAGGGGGAGAAGGCTCCTCAATTCTCTCCACCACTCCTCATTAACTAGTTCTGTGAAATGGAAACCTCCTCCATTTTGCCGGCCTTTCAATGCACCATTAAGGAGGGGTCTGGAACTGCTCTTGGATTTACGGTGCCCACGGCAGAGCACAAGTTGTCCGGCGGCGCAGCTGCAATAATGTACCATGAACTCTGCTCAGGCTTCACCTCAGATGCTTTCAGTCTCATGTCTGGGGTCCTAGACTGTTTCACCTGGGTTTAAATCCCCTTGATCAAACATTAAAAAGGATCATCTTTAAAAAAGAAAATGTACCATCCATTATTGTGCATTGTTTGGTATGGGTGTTATGTTGTGCTCTGTTGTCAACCCACATAACAATAGTAGTCATTTGTGTGGGGATTTAGATAGCTCCAATGCCTACCAATAGTTTAAGCCCTCCTGAAGCTGTTTTCTATTATCTGTTTCAATAACTTTGAAAGTCTTCAATTCAACTATACATTTTGAAAATATTTGTTGATTTGAGTTTATAATTACCATTGGTGTTTATTTTCCTTTATGTCTGTCCTCATCTAGCACCACAGACTTTAATGGCAATGTGCACAAAACAAACAACATCGTTAACTGAAATTGATACTTTACTTCAAGAAGCTCCTGGTCTTGGAGCAAGTAGCTCGTCATGTTACCGGCCTGCGAACAGCCTGTTACCGGCCTATTACCATCCTGCTACCGGCCTCTTACCGGCCTGCTTAGGAGCAGCAGGGAGAATTCAACTCATGGGACAAATACGTTTATTGTATCACAAATATTGACATCATATCATTCTTTTGTTGATGTTGTTTGTCTAATGTTTGTAATGTAAGGTTAAGGATGTGTACTGTTTACAGCTAAACATTAAGTTCTCTCTCCTCTGGTCTTTGTGCTATATCTCTATCTTTAGTTCATGTTGTTTGTCTAATGTTTGTAATGTAAGGTCTTTATGTGTACTGTTTACAGCGAAACATTATGTTTTCTCTTTGTGCTTTATCGCTTCCATGTTATGCATATGTTGGATGTGCACATAAGCTTAATGCTTTACTTCCAGATAAATCACATAGTAAAATTTACCAAATCCATAATGCAACTTTTGAAATTATATCAGAAATAGTTTGACCTAGGTGTTAATGTATTTGGGTATCTTGAGAATGTTAATTCCATTTCATTGTAAGTATTTATTCTGATTATTAGTGTCTTATAGTGAATTGACCATCTTTGTACCAGGTATCATTTGCATTGTGCTATACTTTATCTTGCAATTACATTTGAATTACATTTACTTATATTCCTAATTTGCTATATCAACAAGCATACACATTCCCAACATGTAGGCCCTGTGTGTGTTTTAACATGTGTCTGCTTGCGTGTGTGTGTGTGTGTGTGTGTGTGTGTGTGTGTGTGTGTGTGTGTGTGTGTGTGTGTGTGTGTGTGTGTTTGGATGTGCGTGTGTGGTGTAGGCTTTACATTGTTTTTTTGTGTTTCTTTTTGTTTTTGTTTTAATAAAACAACAATGATCTTTGATTGCGGCTCGTCATAAACATTTATTTTAGGAGTTGTAGAATATGCTTTGGAGTACATCAAAGTATTAAATGCTTAAATATTGCTTTAAATGTGTGTAAATGTAACTATAATAATTATAATTTATAAGAATATAAAGCTATGGCTTCAGTGACAGTGTTATTAATCTTCATTAAGAGGCTATAAAATGGTGGACCAGTGGTTGATTCTTTCATGCCAGAAATTAAAAATTGTCATTGCCAATGAGTTTTGATTAAAGGGGAGAATAAATCTCACCAAGAAAGCTGTACTGAAGATGGCCCCACGAGCGGTGTGACTTACTGCTTAATGGTCTGAGAGGCTCTGGGTACACGCACAGGGGGATGTACAGGGTCTGGTTTACGGGGATATTAGTCTATCTAACTGGTAAGAATGTACAGCACTTTGGAAAGGTCATCAAGGTCTCCCTCACGGCGTCCCGTGAAAACATCATAGAGGCTGCTGGCCATGACGCAGTGATGAGGACGAAGGAGACGGGGTTGTGTGGCTCTCTGCCTTGTCTCTGCACAGCCTCAGGATGCAGACTGGGAACAACAGTGAACTAGACAGCAGCACGCGGACCACCAGTCCAAGGCTGATAGCAAACCTTGAACCGTGACCAGCCACACCAACCATTGAGGACTTCCTAACAACGGGGACTTTATTGGGCCAATAAAGACTGTCTGGTATTTGTGTGGCACTGTTTGAGGAAGACCCAAAGTGGGGCTGTTGTGTGAGTCGCACACAAATTTGGTGGGTGCATGTGTGTGTGTGTGTGTGTGAGTGTGTGTGTGTGTGTGTGTGTGTGTGTGTGTGTGTGTGTGTGTGTGTGTGTGTGTGTGTGTGTGTGTGTGTGTGTGTGTGTGTCTGTGTGTGTCTGCGTATGTGTGTTTGTGAAGTGTTGTGTAAGGGGAAGCGAGAGATGAAAGGAGAACTTTTGTTATTGATTGGAACCAAAGGCCTTTTGCCTTAAGCCCTCAATAAACACACAATGAGGTCCTTTGGCTGTTGTTACCAATAGTATTAATGATGCACAGCAACAATCTCTGTATTCATTCATGTACATCATCAAACTTGGAGAAATACATATTCCTATGTTTCCTTAATATTTCAAAATGTTCCTATCGGCCTGTTTCGGGTTGATGGGCATGGAATGAACATCACAGATGATTATGTCACCTACTTTGAAAATGCCATCGGTCAACAGAGAACACTTGAAATGGTAATGACTGTAACACATGATCACACAAACCCAGTCGGTCTTAGTCTAATAATGGCGACTGAATCACAATCCATTTCACTTATCTCTCTCTGTTTCATTACGCCTACCGACTCGCCGTTTTAAAATCTCATATTTAGGCAGAAAAGGAAAGGAAAGGGAATATTTATTTTCGGTGGATCGTCATTTTAACCAACTAAATTTGTTATGGAACTAATCCCTTACGGAATAATTTGAACGAACGGTACTTTTTAATATATGTCTGATTACAGGCTACCATTCAAGGGTATGGTAATGCAAATTATTAAGTCTTAAGAATTAATTGGTTAATATAATCAATTTAACTTTTTCATGTTATCGAATTATCTTGTTTTTGTTACATAACGGCCAAACGATATTTATCACCATTAAGATGGGCAATGACCATGAATGAATCACTGATAACAATAATAATATTTATTATTATTATTATTATTATTATTATTATTACTATATTATTATTATTATTAATTAGTCTTAGTGCTAGAAGGTTATTGGTAGTAACGTATATAATAAGTTGTAGGCCTACATGTCTATCCTACGATGACTGCTTATTCATACTCACCAATAGTCAATTATAATAATATACCCAATAGCTAAGGAAATTATCCATATTTGAGTTAATGATTGCATGTTTTTGTTTGTGTTATATACATGTTCATAATAACTAGTCAGTATAAATGTTTTGTAAAATCGGGGATTTATGGTCCTTCATAGGCTATAAATATTGAGGCGCTGGGTTTAGGCCTATACTGAGATTATATCAAAACTATTAGCAATTTAAAAAATGATTCATCTGACAGTTTCCCCAGTGGTCTAAATCTATTTGTCTTGGTGGCGAACGCCGAACGCATATTGCAAGCATTTGTTTTAATGCTGATTAAGGCTGGATTTAGCGGTAAAATTTAAAAATATTTTAGGAAAACAAGATGATTGAAACAATTAGAAATTGAATAAAAAGACAAACAGGCCTACAACCAACTCAAGATGTTGACGCTACAGCCTTCGGACTTGAAAAAGGCCTCAAAGCCTGATAACATGAGAGAATTCTTTGACAATTATAATAATATAATAACATAATATAATTATATAATTATATAATAGTTATAGCACAACTATAGCATAGGTGACGGATTGCATGCAGTAGGACTGGATGGCTTCAATAACAACGGTTGAAGATGGGTCGAATTAAATGGGTCAATGCGTACTAATACTATGGTGGATCCGACCGCATCGCATCCCCCAGACAGAGAGGGCTCCAGTATTTATTCCAAATTATGTTGCATGAATTTGATCTGTGAGGCATTGTGATGAAGGTTATTCTATTTGTCAGGACAGGCCTATATATTGACGACCAGCAGATGGGGCAAATCGTCCAGAAGAAATGCCAAATAGAATAGTGAGATAAAGATAAAGAACATAATGGTTACAAAATTCGTTGTCTCCCATAAATCAATAATATCCAATGTCCATCTGACCGCCGTGTCAACATCTCTAGTGGAGGAGAAGAGTTTAAGCTCGAAATGGAACAAAGTAGTTTCACTTTAATCGTTGTTCCCAATGTAACATGCGGTTCAACCCTTGCAATATGCAATACACGATAGGCTATACAATAAGCGATATACACTACAAACAATATAGAATATAGCCTCCAGAAAAAGGACGTCCGTCCGTGACGGTTTTGTTAGTTTGTTACTTAATGAGAGCTTCAAGTGAGTGGAGGCCTGTCTGTTGAAACACACACACACACACACACACACACACACACACACACACACACACACACACACACACACACACACACACACACACACACACACACACACACACAAAAAAGCACACACACTTCTCGAAAACATAGACAAGCTTGTCAAATTGGCCACCTTGCATCTCACTTCAATCTTCAACTCGCCTGCTAAAGTGAATCTAACATTGTGAATAGTGAACTCTATTCCATTTCAGCTATAAGCAGCAACTGAACACAAATAATCGGCAGATTTACTTCCTTTAACAGCTAAAGATCCGCACCCCATGTGATCGGGTCCAGCCAATGACCAGAGAAGGAGAAGGCAGAGCATCGTTTTTTTAGGAGAGGATGAAAGCGACCAGCATCACACGTCACGTTTTACAGTCGCCCTCAAATAGTTTTTTTTTTAAATAATAAAATAAACATGTCGCTAACGAATTATTATTCGATGATGGGCCACGAGACGGAGGATCTTTACGGCGCGCATTTCATCCAGGGGGGCCTGCAGCCGTCCGCCGGTAGCGGGAAGCCGACCGCCGTAGCTCGGGGAGCAGACGAGCCGACCAGTACCAATCTCTCCAATTTCTCCAATTTCTCCAACGGTTTCAGGCAGACCGTTCTGAACGGGTTTTCACCATGGACAAACCCGTCGGCTTCCTCCTCAACTCAAAGCGCACACACACAGCTCCAGTCCGCCTCCTCTTCCTCCCTGTCCAGCCTCTTCCACTCCCACCACCCTCACCAGCAACCTCTGAGCCACCCTTATTACAGCACCCCATCGCAGAGCCACAGCCCGCACTCTGCCAACCCGGGTACGGTGCAGGAGAGCCGCTTCGTTCGGTGCTGGGAGGAAACACCCGTCTTAACCCCTCAGTCCTCCCAGCTGGTGGACGGCTTTCCAGGGGACTTGTCCACTCAGGCAGAGCTTTCAAGCTGCAGCCCTCGAAGATATGAGACTATAAAACCGGAGAACTCGCCGCCTTCCGAGAGCGCACCGGAGGATTCACACTTTGCCAGCCTGGTGAAGGCTGGTCCTGAGCCGCAGAGGGGCCTGAAGGACTCAGAGGAGGACCCCGACGAGGGCCCGGAGGACGGAGAGGACGGAGCGGGCGCAGAGCGTCACGGAGCGGACACAGAGCACCGGCCGGCCGAGTCCAGTAAGTAGGGGATCACCAGTGTTTATAAGGGCGAGACTTAAGTGAGTGTGCGCGTGTGCTGTGTGACTTTTATTGCCCTATAAACGTCTTGTAAACTGTAAAATATAAGACTTTGTTGTCCATTAAAACAATTAAGTTATTATGAGCGTTGTTTGACATTTGACAGCATATAAAATGCATGAGCCCTGTGTATCCACCTTAACAATATGGCGTTATGTCTGTCCTGTTCATTATACTGTTCAACGAGGCCTGGGCCTGCAGACGGTCGGAAACTTGGTGGAAGGACTATAAGCCTAATGCCTCTACATTAAAAACAATTTTAAACACTTTTTGATTGTCATACAAAAGCCAAAATTTGGATTGTAATGGGGCTGTAATAACTGACCAGAGAAGCACCTTATCATTGAACCAGGTCGACAAAAGGACATATTATGTAACTTATACGTTTTATTTAGTTTGTTTTAATAATTATGTTCGCCTTTAGGTTAAACGTGAGGCCTTGTGAGTTGTTGTCCAGATGTTTCGTTCCGCCTTCCTTCCTTCATGTTCGGTTGAATTGTCTGGTTATGGAATGAAGGCATCGTCCTGATGTGGAAATACAAATGCATTTATTTGGTTTGGCAGAAAAAAACGAACTAATAAAAACACCGTCTCACCGTGACGCCTAAACAGCACAAACACAAACTCACACACACACACACACACACACACACACACACACACACACACACACACACACACGCACACGCACACGCACACGCACACGCACACGCACACACACACACACACACACACCAACCCAGTCTCACGGAAATACGTGACACCGTCACTCATTTAATCTATTCATTCATGATCTTTTTTTCGTGCCAAAAAGCACACATTTCTAACAATATGACTGCTTTTGGCCACCCGTTTCTACTTTCACTTTTGATTCTGAGAAATTGTGACAATTCACGCGATACATGTAATGCAGGTGCGCTGTTCAGTAGGCAAACCACGACGGAAAAAAGGTAGTTGCTTCATCTCTTCTTTATAGAATGAGTTTGAAATTTCTGCTTTTGGCAAGGAAAAATTGAAATTATATGTCCCAGATCACGAATGAATAGATTAAATGACGTGACGTGACAGTGTCACGTATTTCCGTGTGAGTCGGTTGCAAACACACACACACACACACACACACACACACACACACACACACACACACACACACACACACACACACACACACGCACGCACGCACGCACGCACACGCACACACACACACGTACACACACACACACACACACACACACACACACACACACACACACACACACACACACACAGTCTCACGGTGAGGCCTAAACTGCCTCTGTAACGTGTGGACGACGGAGCTGCGTCAATGTTTCACACGCCGGGCCTGGATACTGACCCATGTCCACACGCACACGCACACGCACTCACACACACACACACACACACACACACACACACACACACACACACACACACACACACACACACACACACACACACACACACACACACACACACACACACACACAAACTATCGTGTTTTTGAGCGCTTGTTGACTTGTTTCTGATTTCTGCTAGCTAATCCTTCGGTCAATTGGATCCACGCAAAGTCAACCCGAAAGAAGCGGTGTCCGTACAGTAAGCACCAGACGCTGGAGCTGGAGAAGGAGTTCCTGTACAACATGTACCTCACGAGGGACCGCCGCGTGGAGGTGGCGGGGATGTTGAGTCTGACAGAGAGACAGGTGAAGATCTGGTTCCAGAACCGACGCATGAAGATGAAGAAGCTGATGAGCCGGGACAGGCGGGGGCTGAACGACTGAGAGGAGTCAATTGTAGGGCTACTGGTCTGACTGTTTGGTCTATATAGTAGAGATAGGATTATTCAATTGGGACCCTTAACAAATTGCGACGGATAAGCTTTGCAATGAAAATATTTTCCAGGGATCCACAGAATGAGCCAAACCGACTCCTCCGTTCAGGAGGAACGTGACGTCTCCACGCGTGGACAAAAAAATGATATCAGACGGAATTACAAACAGGCTCACTGTTGCATCACATCATTTTTTTTATTGGGATGTTATTATGTATACAAACTGGAATCGATTCTATACTCCTTTCTCGCTTTCGAAAAGGAAATGTTATGATAGTGTCCTGTTTTACTGATTATAAACGGGACGCTGTTCAGAGTGTTTTTGAAAGCACTTTTTTATTTGAGGATCATGAACAACATAATAATACACGCTGTCACTCTAACTGAATGAAGTAGGCCTATTATTTATCTTGAATATGTGATCAGCTGGATTGCTAGCTACCCAACATATTACCTTCCCAATAAAAGATCTAGCCAGCTATTAGATACGATTTTTGCTCTCCTCATTATACAGATAGGCCTATTTGAAGACTTTTAGATGCGGAAGTTATTTCTCAGTTTTTTATACATAAAATAGAAGGTGTCCCGTTGTGCCAGCCGTGGAGCTGCACCAGGACGGGTCGTTGTGGAGATGTGGTTCTTCTGTATGGTTTCTCCATTGTGTGTTAGGAGGGCTTCGTGTTGATTGTATCAGGTTGGAGGCCTAGGATGATGGCTATATGGCCTCTACATCTTCAGAAAGGGTCCCTGTTTAACGCAGCTCTCCTGATGCTATATAGACCAACCAGTAGTTTACAGGTTTTGGTTTTTTAAAAGGACGAGTCATCGATTTTGTATCTCTAATTTTGACATTAACAACTTTACTATGGTGAAGAAATGACAGTTGTAAGGCATGGCACGTTATGGTGCTTTGTTAATATCTCTTGTGGGATTTATTATGCCATGTATCCAGATGTCTTTCACCACATGTTTGAAAAACAATCCTATTTTTCAGCATATTTCTTTTACATTTTTCAATAAAGACCCCTAAATAGCGACGCGATTTTAACTCTCTCTCTCTATATATCATGTGGGTGACGAAATAAAACGGTTAATTCTATAACAGGTCAACTAAGTCCTACAAGCAGAGATCGAGAGGATGGACCCTCGTTTGAATGAGCCTCATTCTCTGATACTTCTCTCCACTGTGTTGTGTGCACGTTATGGTCCTAAAGTCAAGGCCCTCTCATCTGATGAAGTCTTCCCTGATCTTGTGCTGAATTGACGTTGTGTTTTTGTCGTTGTTATCATATTTTGGTCAATGTTGGTCAGATGAGGCCTATGTTGTGCATATACTTCAAAACACACCAGTCCTTCTAAGCTAAATTTGACTGTGATCTTTATTTAATTATAGCCTATAGAAAACAATTCAGGCGTTTAAAGATAGAAATATACTAAAATCGTCGAAGAGATATATTTGGCAAGAAATGTACACAAAATGCAAAAAAGCGACTAGGATATTCATTTGCTTATTTAGAATAATGTTTATGTGCTGCTAAATGTGATGTTTATTTGTAAGAAAATAAATCTAAATTTGCGTATGCCTATGTGTTTACTTCTGTGCGATGTGCTTTATTTTTGTTTATTATTTTTGATAATTTGATCAAAAATTATAGTTGATCATTTTATTATTTATTAGTCTATTATTATTAAATAATTATTATTACTATTATTATCATTAATAGGCCTATTATTATAATATTATGTTATTGTTATTATTATTATTATTATTACTCTTATTTGTATGAATCCTATTATTTAGCTTTAAATGCTGAACCATTTATTTAATCTTTTGTTTGATGGTGTGTGTGTGTGTGTGTGTGTGTGTGTGTGTGTGTGTGTGTGTGTGTGTGTGTGTGTGTGTGTGTGTGTGTGTGTGTGTGTGTGTGTGGTGAAGGCTCCTTTTGTTTCGTCAAAGTCAGTGTGAGCCATTGTAACATTGGTCATGTATTGCGGGCCTATATAAGTCCTTCCTTCGTCGTTTGCAGGGTCATAAACCAACAGCATGCATTTGGTTAATAAACGTGACTTTTCAGACGCACACACACGCGCACGGAAACGTACACACGCACGCAGACAGAGAGGTTGAGGAGGAGGTCGTGCATAGGAAGGGTGAGCGACCGAGAGACAGTAAAAGTAATTGGAGTCATTGTGACTATATGGCTTAATTGGCCAACAAGCTCTCATGTTTCCAACCTTTAAAATGTGTCTAAGGATGGGAACAGATGAGATCCATCTCTGGCTACTTCTAGCCAGGGGGTCTCTGGGGTCTTCAGGACACAAAACAACACAGGAACGTCTGAACGCATCTATTATTGTTGTTCACACACAGACCAATAGGCCGGGACTCTGAAACAAGCTGGATCAGTGGAGGAAAAGGCAAGGGAATCTAATTCCACACGTCACACAGGCAGCCTGAAGCTGTACAATATAATATATATCATAATGTCAGCTTTATTATAAGAGCATATAAAAACATTATGTATTACAGTACTGTTTAAATGATGTAGCAGAAGTTGTCAACCATTTATTTTGCTTTATTTTTTAACCTCCGCCACGTTTCGGACTTTTGTCTGTATATCTGTAGCATTCTTCTTGTATTCTTGTTTTATTAAACGGTACTATCTTTGTAATTACACAACTGTGTAGTGCCTAGTAATAGCAGCCGTAGTAGTAGAACCAGTAGAATTAGTAGTAGTAGTAGTAGTAGTAGCAGTAGTAGTAGTAGTAGTAGTAGTAGTAGTAGTAGTGGTGGTAGTGGTAGTAGTAGTAGCAGTAGCAATAGAAGTAGTAGTAGCAGTAGTAGCCGCAGTAGTATAAATAGATAGGATTTGAGCCTATTTGTTTGGTTTTTAGTCAAATTATTTCATAAAATTAAATAGCCTACATTCAAATAATTGTGCATGCACTGAGTAGCTCTCATGAATTAACCGTGAATATTTTATTTGGTCTCTCATGCCTCGTCGTCGGAATTCGATTAGCTAGTAATTGTTTGTTGTGGCCTCCTAAGACCTTATTCAGTCTTCTGAATCATATATCACGTTCAACAGGGATTTGTTCACTCTTTCACAACAATTACGCCATCCGAGGCCAGTATCACTTTTTTTAATTTGAGGACGCTGCTTGTTTTGTGTTAACACGAGAGTTGGATCAGTAAAGGCCTCATCAATACCACAGCTGTAGTAAATGTCTGCAGCCGCTAGGTGGGGCTGTTGGTTGGAGCGAGCATCCTAGTGGTGGAAGTGTTGAACCATAAACTTGTTTTAGATTGATGTTTGTCTGCGGGTCCCTGCGGGTGGAAAGGGACTTCATGATTTCATCAGTTGGTATCCAATATACTTTTTTTTGTGTGTCTACCATATAAATGCCCACCCCACTACATCTGTCTAGATTAGGCCTATATATTTATTTATCTAGCCTATGCAAATTACAGATTTCTAAACATTAAACTGCCAATTGTCCATAACCTAGGCCCAATAAACATACTTTTGACGGCAATCTAACGCCAAAAATATAGGGAGGTGCATGCCTATTGCCCACTACACCCTTACAGGCATAAGGTGGAGAGCTATAGCCTATAGGCAGGCCATCGGTTTACATAATCTATCATGTATCTATAATGAATCTGTAAATTTGCTAGGCACTCTATATTAACGGCTGCTGCTCAAACCAATCCGCCGACATGCAGCTATAGGATCGAGAACCTTCTCTCCTGGTTGGTGCTGCTGCTGCAGAGGCCCATCTGCTAGGATATATCCCATCTCTCCTGTTGTTGGTGTGCTGCAGAGGCCCATCTGCTTGTCTAGTACAATTTACAGCATCGCACACACACGCAGTCATAAAGCTTTAGGAGGCTGCGCACCAAGGCATCGGTCTCTGATAGAGGAACGGGGAGCTGGGACCTTTACGCGCTCTAACGGACAGCACATCCTTTGATATTCTCTGGATTCTTCTTGATTTTCGTAGACCAATACCTCATATTGAGGAAGGCCGTTGTTCTTTTTGGAATCAATTGACGATTGAAAAAACAACTAAAATTCAAAGGGAATGCATGATATTGGTATATGATGCGTTTCCCCTTTGCTCATTATCTTTTTGTTCATCATTTTCCTGCTTTAGCTCGCCGAAAATAAACTTTGAAGCTAGACATGACGAGAGTTCTTCATCTGACAGCTCCCAGGTATTTGAAAACACTTTTTGCGTGTCGCTATAATTATATTAGGACATAGGATTACATGTATATGTAGGCCTGGATATAGGGCTATTATGATTATCATTGACACAATTTGTTAAGATAATTGTTTAATATTTTTTGTCTTAGTCTACCTTACTGGTAAACTGCTTATGATTAGTAGGCTAAATCATAAATGTTTTTTTTTGTCTCGCCAATTCGTTAGAGTTGTAAGTAGGCTATCTATCTATCTATCTATCTATCTATCTATCTATCTATCTATCTATCTATCTCTCTCTCTCTCTCTCTCTCTCTCTCTCTCTCTCTCTCTCTCTCTCTCTCTCTCTCTCTCTCTCTCTCTCTCTCTCTCTCTCTCTCTCTCTCTCTCTCTCTCTCTCTCTCTCTCTCTCTCTCTATATATATATATATATACCCTATGTATATTGACTATATCATGCCGCTGAATGGGGTCTAATTCAAGTTGACCTTGTGTATGCATTCATCAAGAAGCCGATGAAAACAGGTGACAAATACTTGCGCTATTGAAAATGCAACGTTGACGTCTCACTTTTAGACCCACAATATAAAATATATATATAGGACCCCAGGATAGGCCTCACGTTGTTATTAGATAACGCCTTAATCCCGAAGGTCTATGCCTTCTCTTTGAGTAGCATGAGTGTGAAGTTGCCTATAGGCCTACAACGGAGTTGGTTGTATTTTATGGTGGCAGTTTGGAGAGAGAAAACCCAAAGGGACAGAATAGGCTACACATCTTTCGTAGCGTTTTTCTGATCGCGCTCCCTCTATAGTATAATTTGGCGGTTCAGGATGTGATAGAAATAAAGACCAACAAAGAAGCTACTCTAACTAGAGGTGTTCGATATTTACAGCCCTGCAATGCGGCAAAAAAAACACTTTTGTTTGTGTGTGTGTGTGTGTGTGTGTGTGTGTGTGTGTGTGTGTGTGTGTGTGTGTGTGTGTGTGTGTGTGTGTGTGAGAGAGACAGAGAGAGAAACACACCCACACCTACACATACATGCATGCAGATAGAGAGGGAGAGGGAGAGAGAGAGTCAGAATATCTGAACCAAAAGTAGCGGGGTGAGGCCAACACAGTCACACTCCGAGAACGTCAAATACCGACTGTAAGGGCACTTTAGCGTCGGTCGCTGACGGGAAGGTACCCTCCGACGTCGTCTGCAGACGGAGAGGGGGTTCAATTCACTATATGCCATCCCCGTCGATGTTTGACGTTCATAGCGGGTGCTCCAGCAGCCCATTCACTCTTGTATTAACCCGACAACGGCTCTAATCGACGCTGTGAGCATCTTTCCTATTGGATAGTTTTTAGGATATGTATCTGTGAAAATGGTCAAAAATACTTTTTATTCTGGGTGGAAAATATGAAATCGTAGTTACACCATTAAAAGTGTTTATGTAAACATTTTTAGCGAGAAATGTGCATTTTACTTTCATAATCTTCGCTCTATGAATGTGAAGGATGTTTGGTTTGATAGTTATGATGAAGAATATTTCACGTCTCGACAGAAACATGTAACATTTGTGGTAACCCGAGGGCAATAATGCCGCGTTTCCACTGCAGGGTGCGGAACGGTTCGGTAGAGAGGGGGCGGTATAGCCCAGCTCAGTTCCGAGGTTGCGTTTCCACTGCCGACAGTACCCTTTGTGGTAGGCCGGGTGTCGATCGCCGCGGCAGCTAGGTAAACATCGTAAACAACGTCTTCCTCCCCAAGAATGCAGAGGAACGTCTCCACCTCCTTTTTCGACCAAGCGAGCGTTTTACGAGACATGTTCATTGTAAAGAATAATACCCTGAGGCTACTGTTTGTTTGTTTTTATCCCCACGTTGCCCGGAAGTGACGATTCTGTCGACCAATCAACGGAGTGGGTGTGTAGCTAGAATCTTCCGGTACCCTTTCAGGCGTCTCGTCTCGTTTTCAGTACCCCAACGGAGGAGTACTGAAAACGAGGCCAAAACGAGTACGGCTCAGTCCGGGTCACGCCCACTTTGGCGGTGGAAACGCAACCCGTACCGCACCTTTGCGAACCGAACCGTTCCGCACCCTGCAGTGGAAACGCGCCATAAGGCACGCACACATTGAACTCAGTTAGGAGCTGTGTTCGAAATCATTCCCTATTCACTCACTCACTATTCCATATATAGTGTTCATGATATAGTGCACTATGTAGGGAACGAACAAACGAGAATTCGGACACTACGCTGAACATTTCTAATGCCGCGTTTCCACTGCAGGGTGCGGTATGGTCCGGTTCGCCTCAGTCCGGTAGGGAGCGGGTGGTATACACTAATCCGGCGAAACCGGAAGTAAAGCAGCGCCGACATTGCTGAGTTGCTGGAATCACGTGACTTCCCGTGTGTTGCTACGGAAGTAGCGTGTTGGTCCCCGTAGGCGGTGGTTGCTGGTGCGAAATGTTCTCCTTTTTCTTTAGTTTTTTTTAGTACATATGCTGTTCAATTATGCTGGGAAGAACATACTGTGTCTGTGCAGGCTACGCCTGTGTGCCCTCTTGCTGTTGCATCTTTAATTTTGTACAGTAGTCCTGCTGTATGGCTACAACACTTCCCTTGGCCGGCTACGCAGTCACACACACATTCAAGAATTTTGCCATCTTCTCTCTGTATGGTTACTGACATATTATGGTACGAGTTCACTGCCTGTGAAAACCTCACGACACATTTTAACCTGATGAGCTGATCTGCGATGGCGTGTAGTATTTGGCCAATCCATCCGGAGCTCATATAATTCTGACCTTCAATCAGTGCCCTGAAGTTTGCATTCTGAAGCTCATCGCATGCCAGACGATTAATAAAATAATCCTGAATACCTGTAAGGACATGTATTTTATTGCTACAACTGCTACAACTGGTCGTGGTTAGCTATTTGCAACTTGTGAAGCTTGTGAACATATTAGCAAACACAGCTAGTAATGGCAGCTAGGTTTTATTGTTGTCATCAATTAATACACATCTTAATACATTACGTTGTCAATAAATTACCTTCATCGGTAAGTTTGGCCAGTGCCTGACATCATCTACCTAATATTTCATGTTGTTGTTTATACCTGTCACTACGAAAAGTCTGCGGCAAGTAACATTTCAGCATCGCAGCGATGGCGACAGGCAAAGATGGCGGCCCCCATAGATTTCGCGCCGGATTATTGTATAGCCCAGCTCAGTTCCGAGGTCGCGTTTCCACCGCCGACAGTACCCTTTGGTAGGCCGGATGTCGATCGCCGCGGCAGTTACATAAATATCGTGACATCATAGCAGCGTGACACAGTGTAGCCTGCTCAATAAAAACATGGCCATTTCTCAATTCCAAGTACGCGAACTACGGACTCGCGGACTTGGAAGGTTCGCACTTGGCAAGTCCGGACTTCAAGTAAACACTTCCGAGGTCGGGAGAACAGCAGCGGACTCGAAGATGTCACCAGCTCAGCTCGTCTGTTAACTGTGCTGATGCCTGATGTAGGCATTTAACTACTGAACAATATAAACAAATTATATAAAACAAAAAACCAGCCTCTTTAGTTTTAAAATAGTATGTTAATATTTTGAATGAATATAAATGAAAAGTTATGCGTAGTCACACGGCAAGCCAGCTGTACCCTACATAAAAACAAGCAGTGGCTTGAAAAAGATTGTATGAGATTGCCGTTTCTCAATTTTCCTATATAGGCCTAGCCTATTATTATATTATTGGAGAGTATACGAGTACGACTACCGTACGTATAGTACGTATAGTATAGTGTATAGTACGACTGCCGCAGCGGCAGTCGTACTATACACTATACTATGGATATCGGAACATGGCAAGGGCACTCATGAGGAATGCTGGAGGTTGTATTGATGCTGAATGTTACATTTCCTTGATCAAGTTTTCTTTTTATTAATTTTGAATATTACATTTTCTATGTTAAGTCCCAAATAAATTGTTCCCAAATAAATTTAAATGAAAGCCGGAGACTCCATTATTAAATGCATTAGTTTTCGCGTTTTTTCAGCTTTTTCTTCTCCTCTGGAAATAAACGACCGCATTGCATTATGCTTATACGGGAGTAACATATAGGGAACATCGTATGTGCACTCAAATTTTGGGTATTTTAAGTGCACTATATAGTGCATGAAATTAACCACTGAGAATTCGAACACCACTACAAAATGGCGAGCACCCTATGTAGTGCACCGTGATAGGGAACGATTTCGAACACAGCTAATGTCTTTACTGAAATCCATCTCACGGCATAACAGCCTTATGCTGTGTCTGAAATTGCGCACTCTATACGTGCTCTACATATTTTCTTTGTTTTTCAGTACAACTACAATGGGCTGTATCCGACTAGCGTTTTTATGTTGTTAATTCTGTAATCAGTTGGTATCAAGAACAATAACGTGAATACTGCTAGACCGCTAATACAGGCGACTAACGGAAATGATCAAGCAGAAAGAAAAATACCACAGAAGAAGTACCGTCAAAGGGGCGTAGCCATCTTTTCAGAAGTGAGGGGGACAAATTGTTCAGAGGTCTATTGAGTGATTTATCAGCCTCTCGCATTCAGTTGCACCTCTCCTTAGTGGCTACATAACCACAAACATCACAGCACCAGGGGACCGACTTTAGTTCTTTAAAATGAAATACTATCAAAATCTAAAGTCAAAATCTAAAGCTGCCAAACTCTGGTTGAGTTGACACAGAATGACCCTCGAGCATCTACAGGGTAAGTAACCAGATAATAAGTGCCAAATGACAACACTGAACACGAAAAGTTCTGTAAAACACCATTCCTGTTTCAAATTATCAGCACCAAAATGGAATGGAAGTGACAAGGTAACAGGGTAATAAGCCACATCATTTAATTTAATGGCAAGAAGTGACAAGTGGAAGTGACAACAATAAACATATCGACATGAAGATGTAGCTATTTTACATTTGCCGTCGTCAACTATGACAACACAGACGTGCAAAATTAATCAAGACTAATACAAATGGTATGACCTATACCTGCTTCCTTTAAAACACAAATAGTGCAGTAGTCAAACAATATCAGCAAATAAATAATCAACAAAAAGTTTCTTTGGATATAAACTAAACTAATCTTAGAGTCACTCTTATCCTATAGACATTTCCTTAGCCAGTTATAATTTAACATGCAATGATATAGATAATAAATGTTCAAAGCAAAACTTATAAATAGTATTAAGAATAGTAGTGGTGACGTAGCTGTGGAAATTAATCGGTCACTTTTATCCTACAGATAATTTCTCCTCACCTGCTGTGAATACCCTCCCTGTTCATTCCTGCTGCTGCTGGACTCTGGTCCACTGTCTCCTCCCTGACCCTGCTCTTTCTATTGTATGAAGATTAAAAAATATGTGCAAAACAACCGTGAGCACAAGTTCTGTGCAGAAATGCGAGGAGTGGGTTTATTCCTAGGTGGTAGAGTAGCCAAGTAGGAGTATTGTTACTTCAGAATAATATAAGTAAAAAAGTATTTTGCAGTAAAACAACTCTTAAGAGTACAATTTATCCAAAAAGTTACTCAAGTAAATGTAACAGAGTAATTGTCACTAGTTACTATCACCTCTGCACCTAGCAAGCGATTTAACATAGGTAACAGTAAACAATTGTTAACTAGATTAACTTGATATATTGACATCTATTGGTTGGTCTTCAGTTAAACAACATGCAACAGCATTACTCAACTTACACGGTTTGTTTGGAAAAAACAAGGTCAAGTTTTTTTTGCCTCTTGGCTGCTGGTTTGCTGAACATGCTTGAAACAGATCTGAATCAACGTCTCTGATTGAAATTACAACAAGACAGCGGTGTTTGCCACCTGGCTCCGCCTGCTCATGGTGCGTTCAAAGGCGGCTCGGAAAAACGTCTTTACACGTGTTAAAAATGAATTGAATGGTTGTAATGGCTGTAAAAAGTGCGGGGGACAGAGGGAACAGATACGGGAAGTGCGGGGGACATGTCCCCCGCGTACCCCGCGTCCGCTACTGCAAAGTAATTTCCGGTAGGTGCGCGAAGGCTGTTTTGACAGTGCACTGTAGAAATGAGAGCACTGCGCCTATATGTAAGTGTACTGTAGGCTGTAGGGATAATGAATTGCACTCAATGTAAGTGCACTTACGTAAGTGCGCGATTTCAGACACAGCATTAGTATAGAACGATACATTCCGGTGCAGAGCTAACTGCAGAGCCCCCTGGTGGCGTACACAGGTATAGGCACAAAGGTTCCGGGGTGCCGGATATAAATGAGTGCAACACTAATTCAGTCTATAACACTTCTTCCCCTTTAAGTAAACACTAATAATACTCGTAAGCAAACAAACTGACTTTGCATATATATGTCCCCTTATAAAAGTACAGAAATAATATTGCAACAGGCAATCCCGAACATCCTGTATTGCACAACATTTTTCTTTCTCACATCAGGCAACAACAACAACCTGTATAGCACAACACACATTTTTTTTAGTTTAACAGTTCAGTCTCTCTGGAGGCTTGTGTTGCCTCTCTGACCTTCTTAGTGAAACATTAGATTCCACAGACTGGGTAACAGACTGTGCTCCACTGGGAGGAATTAGGGCAGCGGCAGGGGCAGGTGAGGCAGTTTGCTCAGACAGTCCATCAATGCCCACAGGTGCAACACAGTCCATAGCAGGGGCGGAGTGGGGCACCAATAGCCACCGGGAAAATTATCCCCGGCCCGGCCGACATTTTATACATGTGTGCTGACATTCTGTGTGCTGACACCTGGCGCAGAACTGTGACACAAGAGCTGGAACAGATGTACCTGTCATGGAGAGAGGCCCAACATGCTGCCAGGGACCGAGTGAAATGGAGGGTGCTCATTGAAGCCTTATGTCCCATAGGGGACGAAGAGTAGTAGTAGTAGTAGTAGTAGTGCTGACATTCACAAAGGCAGCCACGCAAAAAAATAAACTTTAACAGGGAAAAATCGAATTTATACTGGTATTAATTGGGGATGTGCATTTCTGGCAAAAATACTATTCAATATTCGTATAATAATATCGATAATCGGTCAATCAAGAACCCCGCACGCACCTTGTAAACACGCAAACACAAAGAAACAGGGTGAGGCTTTTATTATTTGTATGAAATCAATCTGTTTATTTCAACCACTGCACCATCAACATTCAACATCAAAATTATTTCAACGTGCTTAGGCAGATAGGCCTACATGTTCCAAATCTGTTAACATATTCTCAATCCATTAAAAGAGAAAGATCAGTTGAGTCATTAATTTTAACTGATCGACGTCTGAAATATACCAGCCACCACATACACATTTGACTAGCAGCTTGTGCTGTAGTTCCCGCCTAGCAATAACGTCAATGATTGAGCTCTGGCTGACTGTTTTTCTGTCAATTCACCTGCACGACTCGTTGGTGCCTGACTTCTGACTTCTGAATAAATCCGTTATTTTTGAACACTTAGATGCATCCTCCTCAAGCATCCGCTTCTTCTTTATTCTGGCTTTTTCAGCCCCTCCTTTCCCCTTTCTCTTCTTGGCTTCCGTGAGTGCCACAACAAGCAAGCAACCACGAACTTGCTCGCTTTCTCTGTCTGACGTATGTTTAGGGTCATGCCATTAGACATGGGGCCGCTCATATGTCCCCCTACATTTCCGAAAATGGACTTGACCTGCAAGCTGTTTATTGGATAAACGCATTTCCCAATCGCAGGAGTCTTTGCTCCATTCTACGTCAATTCAGGAACAAAGAAATGAGATAAAACTGTAGTTTGTATTTTTTATTTACGACCATGAAAGTTCTGTAACGCCTGAATCATAAACAATTAAAGGAAGTAAAAAAAAACAAAAAAAACAACAACATGAATTAGACATAGAGAGTAAGCAAGTGGTATAAATATTGGTTGGATGTTCTCTTTACTTATATTGTATATTTCGGGGGTTTTCACGGAGTCTTGATGTGGATTAAATTATGCTCAGGGCCGGCTTGCAGACGTCTCGCGGCCGCTCATAATAATTGTGGGCCGGTCCAACTGACTTTGCAGGCCGCTCACAACAATTGTGGGCCGGTCCATCTGAACTCGCCGGCCGGTCGGCCGACCGGGAAATCTCCCGATCGTCCCGACGACCAATCCGCCTCTGGTCCATAGAGCTGCTCACACTGTCCTTGTGCGAAACACTCAGAGACCCCTCCCCCTCTGCATCAGTGCGGACACGCACGTGATCTTGGTGCCTGCGAACCAGCCTGCCATCCAACAAGTCAACCACAAAAGAAACTGGACCAGACTGGCAATGGATAACTCCTGTCAGCCACGGTGAGCAACTTGCAGAGTTCTTGACCTACACACAGTCCCCCAGCTGTAAAAGCCGCTCTCTAGCATGTTGGTCACACCTCACTTATTTGTTCTCTTGTGATCGGGCAACTTTTGCCCCCACATCCGGGCGAAGGAGGTCCAGATGAGATTTTGGCCTTCTCCCTAGCAACATCTCTGCTGGAGGAAAACCAGTGATTGTCTGTGGAGTAATCCGATACTGGAATAAGAAACGTGCAAGCCTAGTCTCCATCGTGTATCATTTTCCGCAGTCCATCTTTCAGTGTCTCAACAGCACGTTCTGCAAAGCCATTGGAAGCAGGGTGGTACGGTGCAGACCGGATATGTCAGATTCCATTTTTCTCCACAAACTCTTTGAAGACTTCACTGGTGAAAGTGGGCCCGTTGTCACTGACAACCGTATCTGGTAGCCGTGGGTGGCAAAGATCTTTCTGAGCGTGTCAGTAGTAACTGGGGCTGTGATGTTTGACATGATGTGTGCTTCCATCCTCTTTGAATGAGCGTCCATCAGCACTAGGAACATGTGACCCATAAACGGACCAGCAAACAGGTGGAGCCTTGACCACGGAAGGGCCGGTCACTCCCATGGGTGGAGAGGCGCAGGAGCGGGCATCTTCTGGTTACTTTGACACTGTGAACATGCTTTTACCTTTTCTTCCAAAGCACCGTCAAACCCAGACCACCACACAAACGACCTGGCGAGGCTCTTAATCCTTGACACCCCGGGGTGAGCTTCATGCAGCACTTCCATTATCTGAGCCCGCCCCGCAGGTGGAATAATCACCCTGGAGCCCCAGAGGATACAGCCATCCAGCACACTCAGCTCCAGCTGACGCTTGACATAGATCTTGAGCTCCTCCTGCTCAACTGTTACTGGCCAGCCCTGTAACAGCCATAGCTTTTCTTGTGACAGCGCCGGGTCTCTTTCAGTCCACTGTTTGATTTGCTTTGCTGTCACCGGAGAGTCGGACAGTCTTTCCAACAAAACACAGTCTCTGGAAGTAGGTTAGTTTGGCTCGGTGACTCTGGGAGGGGAAGACGGCTGAACGCATCTGCATTTACATTTTCATTTCCTGCTTTATGCACAATGTGATAATGATACGCTGACGAAGTTAATGCCAAGCGCTGCACTCTATGATGACGCCATGGGTGACATACCTATCGTCTCACTAAACAGGCCCAGCAAGGGCTTATGGTCTGTAAAAATGGTAAATGGGCGATCATACAGGTACTGGTGGAACCGTTTCACAGCAAAAACTACAGCTAGCCCCTCTTTCTCTAGCTGAGAGTAACCCTTTTCTGCTGATGTGAGAGTGCGAGACACGTACCCAATAGGTTTTTCATCTCCATCCTCCATACAATGTGAAAGGACCGCCCCCACGCCGTAGGGTGATGCATCACAGGATAAGACAACTTCCTTGTCTAGGTCAAAGTGCACGAGTAGTGTTGCTGAGTGTAACAGCTCCTTCACCTGCTGGAAAGCTGTCTATTGAGCTTGATGCCAATTCCAGGAACAGTCTTTGTGCAGCAGCTGATGGAGGGGAGCGAGCACAGTGGAGAGTTCAGGCAAGAGGCAAGAATGACCAAGGCAAGAGGCAAGAATGACCTGAGTTCTGCCACATTCTTTGGACTAGGAGCCTCCTTTATCGCCCTCACCTTCTCTGTCATGAGGGAATGGCCCTGAGCTGAAATCCTGTGACCCAGGTAGGTGACACTTGGAGCCTGGAAAACGCATTTACTGCGCTTTAAACGCAGCCCGGCCTCCTTCAATCTCTTTAGCACCTGGTCGAGGTTTTGCAGATGCTCTTCTTCTGTTTTACCTGTCACCAAAATGTCGTCGAGGTAGATGGCAACATGGGGAATGTTCTGCAGGAGATTGTCAATGGTGCGTTGAAAAATGGCCGGGCTGGATGCGACGCCGAAAACCAGGCGGTGGTACTTGAACAGTCCCTTGAGGGTGTTGATGGTCACATATTGTTTAGAGTCCTCATCCAGCAGCAGCTGTTGGTACGCGTGACTCATGTCCAGTTTTGTAAACGTTTGTCCTCCTGCCAGTGTGGCGAACAATTCCTCAACTCGTGGCAGGGGATAAGTGTCAAGTTCTGAGGCTTGGTTAATTGTCATTTTGTAATCACCACATACCCGCACCTCACCATCCTCTTTCAGCACAGGCACAATCGGGGCTGCCCAGTCAGAGAACTCCACAGGTTCAATAACACCTGACCGATGACTTATCACCGAAACTGAGGCACCCGTGTCCACCTCCATTGTCATCTCTTTTCCATTTATTTGAAGCGTTGCGCAGATCGGGGCTGCCCGGGGTTCACTGAGGTCAAAATTAAACACGTTAAATGAACACTCCGGTCCTTCGCATTGCAGATGATGCATTTTAATTTGGGGTTTTGGCTCTTCCCACTCCATTTTCCATGGCTTATTAGCACCTCTGCACTTCTTGGCTATGTGCCCCTTTTTCTGGCAGTTATGGCAAGCGGCATCTTTAAAACCACAGTCATTAGCAAGATGCGCTCCCCCACACCGGTAACACTCAGCTGACGTCATCGGCTTGCCTCTCCCGCTTTCTCTAAACAGACGGTGAACGGCGCTCTGTGGCACACTGGCGTTACCTGCTTGAATGTCTCTAGAGTTGATAGCTGCCGTTTCCATTGCATGAGCAATCTCCAGCGCCTTCTTGAAAGCTAGCGTGACTTCACGTAGCAATCAGCGCTGAATGCTGTCATCGTTGATACCACAGACTAACCTGTCCTGTAGCATGTCGTCAAGCACCGGTCCAAACTCACAATATTCCGACAGTCTCAGCTCTGCCACAAACGCAGCAACTGAAACTCCTGATTTGCGTGAATGTGGGTGGAACTTGAAGAGCTGAACAATCACTGACGGCTTGGGGTTGTGATGCTCTTGCACGAGCGTCACCAACTCTTTCAATGTTAAGTCGCCTAGCTTCCGCGGCGTTGCTAAGTTGTGTATCAACTTGTACGTCTTGGCACCCCACACACTGAGGAGAATCGATCTTTGCCTTTCCTCCTCTTCAATACCATTCGCCAGGAGAAAGTGCTCAATTCTCTCGACATATTCAATCCAGGCACCATCCAGCTCGACAAATTCACTGAGCATGCTGACCGTAGCAATAGCCATGGTTCAAGCTAAATCTACATGGAACTTCTTCTCCGACACTAACTAGACGTTACGCAGTCATCAATGTTTTAATCCTCGTCGCCAAAAGTGTGGTAACCCGAGGGCAATAAGGCACTCACACGTTGAACTCAGTTAGGGTCTTTACTGAAAACCATCTCAGGCATAACATATAAGTAATGATACATTCCGGTGCAGAGAACTGTAGAGCCCCCCGGTGGCGTACACAGGTATAGGCACAAAGGTTCCTGGGTGCCGGATATAAATGAGTGCAACACTAATTCAGTCTATAACAATATGGTTGCTATGATGGTTGCTATGGACGCTGAAACCAGCAGCTCGCATGCCGTTTAAATCATGGCTATAAAACCATTTTCTTTGCTGATTATGTTATTTTATGTAACCGTGTAATGATGTTATTTTATTTAACAACTTTAAAAAACACTTTAAGTGTTTTGCCCATGCAAGTGAACAGAGCGTTTCACAGCATTGAGACGAGCCGTGTAATAAATAAATAAATAATTTATTTATTATGTATATGGAGACCACCAGACTTCCTCGAAGCAACGAGAATGGTCTTTTCAATTCAAGATGGGAGTATATGGGATAGAGGGCCATACCGTCAATATGAATTTCATTCATAGAATTTCTGAGACGATGGTCAATGGTCAGATACATATCTTGTTAAAACAATAATTGAATAAAAGCTATGGTCTGCTCATAACATTATTACTAAATAATTGTATATTTATTAGTGCTGTCAGTTAAACGTGTTATTAACGGCGTTCATTTTTTTATCGCGCGATTAACAATTTGTTTTACTCTTTTTTTTTTTTTTTTTTTTTCGTTGCCTCAAAACAAAGAAGCAGTAGCTTGACCGCTATGTTCAAGGCAGTATGTTTGTATGTTCATCGTTTAATTGCACTATAGGCCTAATATTTATATATATAATACATCCTTAAATATTTTATTAATTAAATACAATAACGGCCTTAATTGTGTGACATGCCTATGTTTTTTGGCCTTTCCTCTTCAATGGGCCTGCGTCCACGTCACGTGACTCTCATGGTTGCTATGATGGTTGCCAGCCCCCTCTGCTCCTTACATGGCTCCAAATCACGTTGGTTAAGGGCGGCAACAGAGCTGCTGTCAATTGTGTTGTTTTTGTCGTAAACTAGGGTCCGCTGGTTAGGAAATTGACCGATATTGCAAGGTTTCTTTCAAAAGGCACCTTGGAATATGTTTCTATTTTCCGCAGTTTAGACTTGTAATCATTACAACTTGTTTTTTTTTAATCGCTGTCTGGTGGCTTGTTACTTCACTCTGAGAGACGCGCATTGACAGATTTAATAGTGACACAGCCTACAACCTATTCTTGAAAGCAAAACACCAAGCTCATTGATTTAACGAGGCAGGGTTATTTGAAACAATTAATTAAATATGTGTGAGAGGTCATTCCTCCTCCTGAGTGTACTTCCTATTTATGTCTAGTGTACACCCCTACTGTCCACAAGCAACCCCCCCTCCCCATATGGATATGGAGAATTGTTACCATGTCCCAGTGGTGGCACGTTGCCGCATCGATGCGGCAACGTGCCATAATCGATTATGTCACTGTTTATTTTCGGGCCTCGAGTGGACAATAGAGTTGTGAATTACATGCTAAGCGGCGGCGCTAGCTAGCAACAACAAGAACACTAGCCTGATTTCCACCGGGAACGTAAGCGCTGCAGAACGGCTGCGCCGCTGTCACCGCTGCTGATCGCTGCCACTCTAATCAATGAAACCATTTCCACCGACTCAGCAGCATCCCAGATGCGGCACGCTGCGCTGCAGCGCTACCTTTCCATAGCACTTCTATTTTTGACGAAGTGGAGCAACATGAAATAATTTAGGAAATATATCATCCTTTTTATAAGGACAATGTCAGAAAGGACAAAGCCTGGCATTGCAGTAGGTTTGGAAGTGGAAGGTGAAAAAATTTGCCTTATAGAAATGAAAAACACTTGTAGAATTTTAATGCATCACAATGCATCGCAATGCATCGTAGAATCGAATTGAATCTAATCGTTACCTGGTGAATCGTAATCGAATCGAATCGTGAGGGCAGTGCCAATGCACACCCCTAATATTGAACATCATTGCTATGCTGATGACACGCAAATCTATGTATCACTATCACCAAATGACTATCGGCCCATAGATCTGCTGTGCCAGTGCATTGAGCAAGTGAAAGACTGGATGTGCCCAAATTTCCTTCAACTAAATGATGGCGAAACAGAGATGATTGTATTTGGTTCTAAAATGAAAAGGCTTAAAGTAACCCAACACCTTCACTCTCTGTCCCTGAAAACCTCAATCAAAGCCAGAAATCGAGGGGTTATCATTGATTCAGATTTACATTTCAACAGTCACATCAAATAAGTTACAAAATCTGCATATTATCACCTTAAAAATGTAGCAAGACTTAGAGGGCTCATGTCCACCGAAGACTTACAAAAACTTGTACATGCCTTTATCACTAGTAAGCTTGATTACTGCAATGGTCTCCTTACAGGTCTCCTAAAACAAATTCTAAGGAAGCTTCAGCTTGTTCAGAATGCTGCTGCTAGAGTTCTAACGAAGACCAAAAAATTTGAATGTATTACACCAATTCTTAAATCATTACATTGGCTTCCTGTAGGTCAGAGAATTGATTTTAAAATGATGTTGCTAACCTATAAATCCCTACATGGTTTAGGCCCAAAATATTTAACTGATATGCTTCCACTACATAAGCCTTCTAGACCACTAAGATCTTCTGATACCAATCAGTTAAGTATCCCCAGAGTAAACACGAAACATGGGAAAGCAGGATTTAGTTACTATCCAACAAATATCTGGAATAAACTCCCTGGGGATTTAAAGGCCTACTATGCAACTTCGGGAATTTCTTCGCTGTTTTCTTGGTTTTGGTACGCACATTTCTCTACACAGCGCCCCCTACAGCTTCGTAGTAGATATTTTACAACACTGTCGTAGCAACTGTTTGACGACCCTTCCCCATGCACTTCTACGCGAGCCATGTGCATTTGTTTTCAAAGAAGCCGGCGAATGCGTGGAGCCATGTCCGAAGTAGATGTTAATAAAGTGTAGGCAAGGTTATACATTTTTAAAATGGTGTATTTGTATTGCAATAAACATAAATCCATCCTTTTTTATAGTTGACGGGGAGAATTTATATCCTAGATTATAATTGTTTTATCTTAGGTTGAACAGAACAATTTGTGTTAGAGTGTTGGCCAACATAATTTAAATAAACAAGAACCTGGATTCGGGGATTCAGTCTGTATCTGGGGGACGAGACAGATGAACAGCAAAACACCCATGGAAACAAAGGTGTTTATATGGTTGCAACCAAGCAAGCTAGAAACATACAGGGCTCACAACAAAACGGTCGAGAAAACAATTTTTACAGGGCTCACAACAAAATGGTTGAGCAAACACATTTGTACAGAGACTATAAACATCAAGAATACCACGAAGACAAATGTCTGGCCTCTCGGTCGGTCTGTCTCCCTTTTTCTCTTCTTCTGTTCCTCCGACATTGGGTTTCTCTGTCTCTTTTTAGTTGGCTGATCTATGAAGAATGTAACAATCCCTTAGTTACTTGTGTTTATATCGAGCCGGTTCCGTGTTTGGGGGTCTGTGCCGTAAAGCAATTTGTTACTTCGCGAGACCCGAGACTCCCGCGAGAGTGGGCGGCGGGTCGCCGGCAGAAACATATTCCTTTTCTCCGACAAGATGCGCAAGGGGGAGTCGAAACAACGAACAATCAAACAAAAATGTATAATAGAACCATCGCAATGACTCTTAGCCTGTTATATTAAGGTAAATCAAGCCAAAAAAGTTGCATAGTTCCCCTTTCACTCGTGTCTGATCTCTTTTCTGGTCCATTTTTCTTTTGTTCCACCGACAGTCGCCTCTTGGGTCCCTTATCAGTCGATTGATCCATGATGAATGCAACAATTGCCTCGCAACTGGCTGTTTATATCTAGCCGGTGCCATGTTTGGGTGTGTGTCTGTGCCGTAAAGCATTTTCGAAACTACAATCTGACTACATTTTCGAGGCGCGATTGGATACTTCCGCTGCGTCACATCCGGATTGTGTCGGTCCGAACAGAGCAAGTTGCATATGCGCTTTTTCCTTGGAGAGGTGACATGGGGCAATGACACACCTACCAAACGACCCAGAAATGGTTGCAGAACCATCAGAATAACTCTCAACCAGCATAATTAATGTAATTTTGGCTAAAAAAGTTGCATAGTGGGCCTTTAAGACTTGCCCTAACTCTGAGCCGCTTTAAAACAAGACTGAAGACTTTTATGTTTGCTGTAGCTTTCTGCTAAGTCTTAAATACATTGCACTTTCTAAAAAGCTTTTTTAACTTTGCCTTTATTTGACTAAAATGCCCTTTTAACTTTTTTTTTATGTACTCATTTCTTTGCATACGTTTTCTTTTACTTATCTATTATTTTATTGTATTGTATGACAATGTTTATATGTGAAGCACTTTGAGTCTGCCTTGTGTATGAAAAGTGCTATATAAATAAAGTTGCCTTGCCTTGCCTTGCCAATGATCAATTAGGAGGCCAAAGACCCTAGAGGAAGTGATGTAATAGGTGACTGAGTCGAGGACATTAACAAGTAAGCTATAGACCTGGGGTCTCTTTTATATCAAAGGGGGTCTCAAAGGACGCATATCATTATCAACTTTGGGGCTCCGGCCCTACAAGAAATGACTCAGCAAGTGCTCCATCTCGTTGCACCTCACCCAGCGGCTCTCAAGCAAAAGTTTGGCCTGAAGTTCTTCCCAGACCTACACCCTAGATATCCAAAATGCATATCTGAGAATCAGGCCTCAGTTTAATAATGACAAAAAGTTATGCGAGAAATCCACATTAACTTTTTGTTATCTCATAAGCGGTGTGGTGCTGGGTCCTTTTGACCTTTTGACCCCAGACTTCCAAAACTTGTCCACAGGCAAGCTGTGTCTACACACCTTAAGCCACAAATGTACGCCTCCATCCCACAAAAATTGGGGACTAGAAACTAACCTCTGTCTTATGTACATTTACTCTACTGTTGGAGGTCACGCCCCTTTTCCCGTCTTTTAGAGAGAACTAGAGATGCCAAAATGTATAGCACATTTCCCGGGGTCCCGAAAACAACAATATCCGAGATTTGAAGTTCTAACCCTTAGAGAAAAAAATGTTTTCCCAAATGGACTGTTAGTTGGACAAAGCGTCTCTAAAGTGTTGCCTGCAAGACCTAGTGGTTCAGAATGTGGTGTAAAGACAGCTTTTTAATACCTTATAGGGCTTAACTTGGACCCCCACACCGAAACTTGGCTCGGTCTGACCCCAAGGGCAGAGAGGGGGTGGTATGAGGTTTCGGGTTAGGGTTAAGGGTTAGGGTTAGGGCCGGCTCTTTCCCAGAGACCCACAATTTTCACAGAGAAATCCCAAGATGCACCCTGGTTAAACTTGTAATGGACAAGTTTCTATCACTTCACCCCAGTGCTATAGCTTACTTGTTAATGTCCTTGACTCATTCACCTATTGCATCACTTCCTTTAGGGCTTCGGCCTCCTAATTGATCATTGTAGTATATTTGAATGCCCTCTTTCATATATATGACACCACCACCACTGGGACGTGGCAACAATTCTCCATATCCAATAGGTGGATATGTATTATACATACTGTATATATTCGTTTTGGCAAGAAGCTGTGTAATAAGCGGGATAATGTATAGAACGTCGCCGGTCATTATCGAAAATAAGCCCCTTCATGGCAAAGCAAGACACCTCCGCTTCGGCTCGCCCTGTCTGGGCTTTTTTTCTCGATAGTGACCGGCGCTCTATACATTATGCCTTACATATATTTCAAGGCACTTTACAGCCGGCCTATTATAAAATTAAATTAAATTAAATTAAATTAAATAAATATTCACTGAAATTGTACGGTATCAAAAGGGTTGAGTTAATCATAGTTTTTGTTCTACTAAAATACAATTGAATTGACGGTGTTTCGTTTGAAAATAGTTAATGTTTTCCAACTATATGCTTTTGAAAAAAATAAATAGCCTGAATGCTTGAATGCCTAGA
>NC_082396.1:23873914-23878914 GCF_031168955.1 Gadus macrocephalus
TTTTATTTTGTTTGTGTGTGTTTATGTGTGTGTGTGTGTGTGTGTGTGTGTGTGTGTGTGTGTGTGTGTGTGTGTGTGTGTGTGTGTGTGTGTGTGTGTGTGTGTGTGTGTGTGTGTGTGTGCGTGTGTGTAGGCTATACAAGATTTCTAACTCTTCAAATTGCTTAAAGAAAGTCTGTTGCCAAGCTTTTACATTTTATTGGGCTATTCAATTTATTAACTGTAGTTTGCAAGCATTCACATTTATTTCCATGATGTCCAAATGCCATTAAATGTGTAATAATAATAATTAACCTTATAAAGAGGCTAGTAATAATATTTATAATAATAATAATAATAATAATAATAATAATAATAATAATATATATTATAATATGTATAGCCTAATATGTGTACTAAATGTGTAATACTTGGCTATGCGATGAGTTAAGGTCTATTTTAAGTCCATATATGCCCCAGAGGAGCGATGGTACGTTATTAACACAATTACATCATGCTTCAAAAAAACAAAAACAACATAAATACAATGTTATTGGCCTATTACTATGATGACTTTTAATAATAATATAGGAAAAATATATAATAGTAATTACAACAACAATAATAATAATAATAATAATAATCATAATAATAATAATAATAATAATAATTGTAATGTGATTTTAGATTTATTTGGCCTATATAATTAGGAATCATGATGCTCATTCAATTATGAAAAAAAAAAAAAAATTCACAAGATAAATGTAACTTCTAAACTCACGACACGAATCTTCTTCTGCTATTTATACACGGATGTCATTTTATTTAAATGTCGAGAGATTAATTGCAGGTTTTTCGCAAAAGACCTGTATCTTTTTTTCTTTGCAAAAAAAGACCCCTCAAAACTAGATTAGACCCCAAGGAGACCAGATTAGACCCATAGAGGCCAAGATAATCCCCCTAGGAGACTAGATTAGACCCCTATTACACCCCATATTATACCCCTAGACTAGATTAGATCTCTAGACCAAATTAAACCCCTAGACTAGATATGACCCCTAGACTAAATTAGAGCCCTAGACTAGAGACCCCTAGACTAAATTAGACCCCTAGACTAGATTAGACCCCTAGGCCAGATAATACCCCTAGACTAGATTAGATCTCTAGACTAAATTAAACCCCTAGACTAGATATGACCCCGAGACTAAATTAGAGCCCGAGACTAGATTAGACCCCTAGATTTAGACCCCTAGACTAGTTTAGACCCCTTGGCCAGAGTATACCCATAAACTAGATCGACCCCTAGACTAGATTAGACCCCTAGACTGGATTAGACCACTAGGCAGAGACTAAATAGAATTGCCGCTTTCCGCTACCCAGTGAAATCGCATAACCAGGCTTATTGAAATTGACATAAACTGACATAATAATATAATATATAATATAATAATAATAATAATAATAATAATAATAATAATAATAATAATAATAATAATAATAATAATAATAATAATAATAATAATGTATGTAGGTTTGTAAACGTTGAAAAAAAGAAGCGCATTCCTGAGTTGGAGTGCAACACAATGCAGACGGCGTGTTTCTCTCTGGTTTGAGGTCGGAGTTAATGTCCAACCCGGTGAGGCTCCTCTAGGTCGGCTTTGACCCGCGGAGGGCCGAGGGGGTGGCTGGGGGAGGCTGGGGGGAGGAGAGGTGAGCCGGCGGTCAGCCTGTCTCACATGAAAAAGTGAAACGACCCCAGAAAGAAAGGGCACCCCTGAATGGCTTTACATCGGCAATGTAAGGATATTTAGCGCGCACTTTACACCTGGATACCCGCCCGGGCTACGAGTTAGCATTGAAGTGTCCAGATGAGAATTGGCCTGCATCTATTGACAAGACAATATGGCCTGTCCTGTAGTCAACCAAACACATCTGCATCGTTAATGGTATGACAGTCGACTGTTTTTTATTCCGCTTGCCCGCCCTCCTCCTGCGCACCGGTCAGTCTCATCTGATTCGATCTGATCTGATCTATTCTCTCTCAAGTGATCCAGGAGAATTTGCCGTTCAACTTTCTCAAGAAAGATCGGTCTATAGGTCAATGTACAAAACAATGAGGTGCCGTGATGGGCCAGTGTTTGACCACTGGTCGGGGTGATCCCCACGGCTGACCGGAGAGAGAGACCACAGAACAAAAGGCTCCGCAGGCCGGTGACCTCTGCGTGGTCCCCAAGTCCCCCCAGTCCGAGCCCTCATGGTGCAGCAGGACTAATCGAACCGCGGTGAGCCAGCGGTCAGGGAGCCGGACTGACCCTCTACCGACCTGAAGGCAGCTAGGCTACATTCTTAAGGAAGAATGCTCTTTCAAAAACTGTGCATCACTCCGTTTTGTGCGTTAATCAACAGAAGTTTCAAGCTATGGAATCCTATTCAGATCACCAGCATAACGACCTTACTTCACAAAACTTGGAGAGGAAATGAATGAGACCCACGGGCCTTCAGTCGCGAAAAACAAATGTATGTAGATAGATAAGCCCCAAAATGAAAATGTTGGTTATCCTTTAAGGATAAACGCTTTACGCAGTGGATTAAACCGTTTGGTGGTGTAAACTCTGCCCTCGTTTATATTGCATTCATATAATAATGTAATTATGTTAGGCTACTGAATCTAACGGGAACACTGGAAGAGTCTCATGTAGGTTTCACCAAGAAGTAGCCTAGTTCAATCCCACCAAATAAGACTGCAGCCATAGAGGATGACAAATTATTATAAAGTTTAAAATAGAATACAGAACTATCAACCCAGTCTCACGGAAATACGTGACACTGTCACGTCATTTAATCTATTCATTCGTGATAGGACACGTAATTTATATTATTTTTTTCCTGCCATAAAGCACACATTTCTAACAATATGACAGCTTTTGGCCACCCGTTTCTACTTTCACCTTCGATTCTGAGAAATTGTGACAATTCACGAATATATTTAATGCAGGTGTGCTGCTCTGTAACAAACCGCGACGGAAAAAAGGTTGCTGCTTCATCTCTTATTTTTAGAATGAGTTTGAAATTTGTGCTTTTGGCACGAAAAAATAGAAACTATGTGTCCCAGATCACGAATGAATAGATTAAATGAAATTTATTTAAATCTATTTATATTTAATGAATGCAATTACGCATCTCTGAATGAGGAACTCTTTGTGCAGTCATTTGATTCACTGGTTCACGGTGCTCGTGTCTACTCGTCAGTGGATGTTGCCGACAAATACAGAGATAACCTCCAGGACCTCAACACTAACAGGCCGCCGAGCCTCTTCAACGCGGTGCCCGTGGGTACCCTGTAGAACCGAATGTGTGGACATGCTTCAGCACAGGTTGGGTTCTGGGGGAGTCTGTGGGCATCGACCCGCCATCTATCCGGTGGAACCGAAAAGGACAGAGCGCCATGCCGATGAAGTCGAAACGGGTTCATTATTGACTATTTATTAATAGGCATCCGCCGTCTTGGAGTTCGAGTTCACATTACTGAATCAAACGTGCAATATGTTTGAATATTGTAGGATATTTTGATATTTAGGATGTTTATTTAACATGCAATCTAAGATTTAGAAAATATGTGTAAAAGCTTATTTCAAGATGTGTGTTAAATTAAAATTTTCTAACATTTAATCCATATCTTGAATGAGTGCATTTAAAGGGTCTTTGATCCCATATGGTTTGGTGGTATAAATGTCATGTTTTGCTTTGTCTTTATTTGCCAATGAAGTCTGAGGATATAAAAAACACTAGCAAACTATACCAACACAGTCCCTGTGTTGGTATTTACATAGGCCTACAGCCCAACAGCCTTTAGCACTTTTTACCTGGAAGCCATGAATCAATGTTGTTGTGATAATAATTATAACAATGATAATAATAATACAAATAGGCTAATAATAATAATAATAATAATAACTATAATAATAACAAAATAATCATAATAACGTTATAATAATAATGGTAATAATAACAATAACATTATTGTAATGATTAAAATAGTAACAAGGTCGTTCATATCAAGCTTTCTGAAGTCCCTCTTTTGGATCTAGTTTTTTGTCAACTAGATCCAAATGATAACATATTGATGCACAGCCACTGATCACACAAGGCTTGAAGTCATCAGGGTTATAATGTTCAACCTTTAATAAAATAATCTTATCAATCCCCAATAATGGTGAACAAAGCGGCTAAGTAATCGCGCCGGTGGACGGGTCCATGCGGGCCTACTGCTTAATAACACAACTTAATAACACAACTTTAACTGGAGAACCGTCTGTTCATCCACATTTGATTGATTTTCTCTTCTTGCCGTAGAGGATGCGGTTTGCTCATCAATTCCGTTTAAAGTCCCAATTCATTTTTGTTTATTCGTCGTTAAATACCTCCCGGTTTTCATTCTACTCGCATGTTCAATCTTCATTTTTCTGCCAGTCCATCGCGTCTTTTACCCGTCGTTGTGGTGAACACCTCGGGTTGACCTCCTGATGACAAAGACCTCCACTACTCACTGTCTGGGGCCTTTTATTCTATTTTCTTATCCGAGACCTTTCTGGACGGATACGTTTTGTTGTGGAGCTTTTAACTGAAATATGGTCTGCCCTTATTCAATATGGCCAGATTAATTTTTCAGCGTACCCATCTGTGTGGGGTAAGAGCCAGTCATCTGAAGTCATAAATCTACACCCCTGCATCTCAATAGACAGGGAAGAAAGAGAGATACAATGAGATGGGCTGGAACAAAGACGGACAGATAGATAGGCCTAGATAGATAGATAGATAGATAGATAGATAGATAGATAGATAGATAGATAGATAGATAGATAGATAGATAGATAGATAGATAGATAGATAGATAGATAGATAGATAGATAGATAGATAGATAGATAGATAGATAGATAGATAGATAGATAGATAGATAGATAGATAGATAGATAGATAGATAGATAGATAGATAGATAGATAGATAGATAGATAGATAGAT
>NC_082396.1:23881414-23916414 GCF_031168955.1 Gadus macrocephalus
TAGCCGAGCGGCAGGTCAAGGTCTGGTTCCAGAACCGCCGCATGCGGTGGAAGAAGGATCACAAGCTGCCGAACACCAAGGGGAAGAACAAGAACAAGAAGCCCGCAGACAGCGGCCCTCCCCGCCTTGAGGGGCTGGCGGCGGTCTGAGCCTCGGCAGAGGCTCGGTGGAACATTGGTACCGGTACCGGAGAGGAGAGGGCCGGTACCGGAGAGGAGAGGTCGTTACCGGAGAGGAGCGCCGCCGCCCGGTGCGCGGTCCCCTCAGACTCCGAGGGGATGGACGCGCTGGAGAAAACAGGGTTTATTTTTACAGGGTACACAAACAGGGTTTTTTCTTTACTGAAGTAGTTATCAAAGTTATTTCCATGCACATGTACAGGCCTTAAAGTGGTTCCAATAAACAGGTTAAATACTGTATGTACTGTAGTAGCCTACCAAATACAGACCACCCCTGGAACTCATCAGGCGCATTTATGCTTCAATGTTTATTATTCAAATTGTAAGCTATATTGTGATAGAAAATACCGACACCTAAGCTACTATTAATAATAATGTTTATTATAGAAAAATAATTACTAGGTCGAGCGGATTCATTTTCGTACAGTAGGCATCGATTTAAAACGTTATGGACCATGTCGTGTTTAATGGATACATTCAAATGGAAGGGACAGCTGGTCTACAGCCTTTATCTGAGGGCCGGGAGGCCTATACGGATTGGGTCCCCACACTCACTGGGACAACCTCAAAATTAGGCTGACATGTTTTCTGCACTGACCGATTTTTTTAATAGGTAGGCCTACTACTCAGGGTTACAGGGTCAAAAGATTTCTGAAATCTTTATTTGTAAACACAGAGTCGTCAAACAAGTACTGTTCTAAAATTGAAATGATGATGCTTTCGGATTTTTGTTATTCCAGATTGATATGCTATTATTATTATTGTTATTATTATTATTATTATTATTATTATTATTATTATTATTATTATTATGATTATTATCACAGTCATCATAGTTCAATTTATATTTTATTTTTGGTAGCAATTATTATCTTGGTTGATGTGATATATTTTTCATGAATGTATTGTTTTATATTTAGACATTTGTAACAATAAATAAATAAACGCTGTCGTTGTCCAACGATGGTGAAATATCTCATCCGACGGCCCGTGACACACACAGATAGACACACAGACACATAGCCTACAGACTCACACAGACCGGCACAAAATCAAGCACTAACAGATTGATGTCCCTTGATAAGGAGGAGGATGGTTTCACCGGTAGCACATGTGACAGAGAATACACTGCTCGTGATTTATGATCGGTGAATTTATTACCGACATATATTTGGTTGGTCTACATCTGGATGAAGCACTCCATCACGCCGGGACCCATCAAAGCACCAAACGGTCCTAGCCAAGACAAACAGTGGTGACGGGTGGCCATGTCTTAATAGAGATGTATTGTTGAGCGACTAATGTTAAGGCCTGAAGACCGAAATAAGCCGGGCCCGGGGGAAAACGATCTAGATTAGAACCTGAAATGGAGATCATCGTTTATTTTACGTCAGTTGTCTCGAAGAAAGAGTGATGTTTTGGTTTTTGTAATAAATGCCATTGTTGTATGCCATAGGCCTACATTTTAAACAGTTGAAATAAGGCTGATGACCTGAAATGAGACCTTTATGATTTGATTGTTCAACTCGTAACGGGAGACAACAAATGAGCCAAGAGAACAATTCAATATTGTTCCTGTTTTTCTAAATTTGTGTTTTTTAAAGTGGGCTGAACTGTAGGCCTACCTGAGCGCTGGGGGGTTGGGGCCCTTCATTAGTGATGTCCGGTGGGTTTGGACCTCGGAGGAAACCACAGCAGGCAGACAGTGACCGATAGGAGTAAGTATCCTCCTTATTAGTAAAGCCAAAGACAACGCTCTAAGCAGTTGGTTTACACTTAAAAATCTGCTCGAATATCAGATTGCTGAATGTGAAATTTGGATTAAATTACAACACACGCCGTATTCAGAAAGATCTGAGTTGACAGGTGGATTCATCACGCGGGAAAATGTAATTGGCTTAGGTTCTTTAGTGATAAAGAGAAAATGTCGACTTCTGCAGAAATATGGCTCCATATTCATCTCCCCCTGAAAAAGGCTGAGCCCCTCTAAGCCACCCCTCTCAAAACCCCGTCATTTTGTGATGACAAATATTTATGGAAAATAGAAAAGGCATTTCCTGCAGAAAATGTGGTGAGTGCTGTAGTACAAAGTGAGGTTGAAAATAAGTTTTAATAAAGGCACATAGATTAAGACGTAAAGAAATGTTAAATGGCTTAAATCAAGTGAAGCGATTTGAACAGAGTTCACAAGTCTAAATGATGTAAACAATGTTAACATGCACACCATTTAAAAATATATAAATGGTTGGAAACAAATAAAGTGACAGCTGAATGAAAAGCACAAAGCATTGCTAAAAATGCAGAAATGTAAAAGGAATTGAACTGAAGAATCTGAAAGGTCAAATTTATTGCCCTGCACTGCTGAATAATCTGAAAGGTCAAATGCATTGCAGTGGACTGCTAAAAAACCTGGAAGCTGAAATCGAAGAAGTGCTGAAATACAATGTCACAAAAGCTGGAAGCTAAACTGTAATGCTGTAAAAGCTGGAAGATAGTAGTAGGCTATAAGTGTTAGGCCTATTAGCTGTAGCCTATAGTAGTAGCCTAGCAGTAGTAGCCTAGTAGTTGCTGAAGTAGTAGCAGCTGAAGTATTAGGTAGCTGCACAAACGATATGCCATATGAAAGGTATGGTATTGATTGATGCTTGTAGAAAAAACAGCCGAAATTGAGCGGGAAAGGGGCCAAATCTGGCAACACTGCCTGCACGTCCTCGCGCTATTACCTCAGCCGTAAATCAAAAGACCAACTGAAAACTATGGGGTCAGACAGTGGCGGTTTTAGGCACGGGCGAACCAGGCAGCCGCCCGGGGCGCCATATTTGTGGGGGGTGCCAAATCACATGGGGGGCGCCACGAGCAGTAAAAAATAAAAACACGCCGCGAAGTACATAACATTGTGAGGGGAATTGGTATTTTGGCGCCCCCTCTGGCTGCAGGCGCATACCTGCTCGTTGAGAAGGTGCCATGCACAGACGGAATGAAACCCCCTCCGAAGTCCGTAGGCTCATGATACAACCCCCCACTGCCACTGGGGTCAGAACAGTCTCATTAATAACAAATGCACAGAGAAGGATTCACAAATGTACTGCAGTGACTGGGTTTTTACATTGTCGGTGCTGTTTACTACTTTAACGGCACAGATAATCCAAAAACCCAGTCGAAACTAGATGGAAAAAGTGTGTAGTTCAAAACGTGACACAGCTTTTACATCTTCGCCACCTAGAGTTTGTAATGTACGATCATTCGAAAAACCCATGGTATTCCCATAGACATTTGACAGAGGGAACCGGGAGGCTCGGAAGCTGGACTCAGAGGTCGGAACTGCATTCATGTGATCGGCTGAAAACGAGGGAGGCATCTGATTGGCTACAGAGAGTTCCTTGTTGAAAAAAATGCATTTGTGAATCTAGCCCAAGCCATGTGCCGTGTTCCAATATCCATACTATCCGTACTTACTAGCCTAAGTTTGAGTATAGGGCGTTCCGATTCAGATCGGGCGAAAATAAGTGGACTGAAAGGGCCCGGAATATGTACTCAAAACGGTCAAATCGCGAAGTGTGTGACGATGTACACTTTTCGTACTCAACGGTAGCCCTCTTAGCTACGTAGCGGAAGAGGGCGGAGCCAGGCTGAGCCAAAGTCGGCGCATTTCCCACTTAGCCTGCATTAATAGAGTCATTTTATAGTTTTTATAGTTTTTATAGCGTTTTATAACTGCTAGGCGTAAAGAGTTCACCGGTCAAAGCAGGAAGTTTATTGCGCGGGAGGAGCCGCGGCGGCAGTCGTGATCTTAATTTCCGGTTAGTGCACCACAGAGTATTCGATTTGGAACAACACTGACATCTGAAAATTAGCGCACTAAGTGAGTGCGGATAGTGTACTTCGTTTAAATGTACTCATGGAAGTATGGATATCGGAACACGGCAATGGACATATTATAGAATGGACACCGGATTCCAAAATGGTGCCCATTCATTCCTATGTAAACTGCTCAATGGCGCAGGGCAACATCAAGGAGAGATATGCTTCCGCATCTTGGGAGCCTAGCCACGCCCTAGTTCATGACGTACCGGATGCAGAAATATTCTTGTTCTTTAGCACCCTCAACAAACCAGCGCAAGGCAGGTACGGTCCCCCCCCCCCCGCCCTCAACAACTGAGCGCAAGGCCGGTACGGTCTTCTCTCCCCCCCCCCCCCGCCTCAACAACTTCAAGAGACCCCCACAAAGATGGAATCATAACTCGAACCCTGCATGGAAGTATAAGTTAACTTCATAAATATGAATGATTGCTGCATATAACATATAACACCAACAACATAGTAAATCTATGTAGGCCTAGAAAAAAATACAGTTCAATGTTATTGCTTAAGAAACAGATTCCTTCCAACTATTTACAAAAAATGCAATCAATAATTTATATACAAATAAATGGTAACATATCGATCAACAATGAGGTTGGAGTAGCCCACCCACATAAATAATTGCAATACACCAACATTGTTAACTGCCATACAAACAAGCAAATAAAGAATTAAATACTAACACAACGGAAATGTTTATTAGGCTATTAACAATATTATAACAATTATACCGTAATGCACCCGTTCTTTGTCTTTGGATCTTTTGAATAAATGGATCAATAAATGGTAGATGCAATGATCGCAAGCAGAGGAACGTGAGAGTCATTGAGCAGCAGCTGAACCAGTCTAAAAACCCCTTTATCACTAAAACACTTTTGGTGATAAAAAGTCACCACAGTGCCTAAAAACCATCAACGTCATTCATGATAAAGGTGCCATGGCATGAAAATCACACTTTATGAGGTTTTCTAACATAAATATGAGTTCCCCTAGTCTGCCTATGGTCCCCAAGTGGCTAAAACTTGCGTTTGGTGTAAAACGAGAACTAGGTGTTCTGCTCGCCTTTAAAAAAAACGGATGCTCAAGCGCGCTGATTTGGAATGTGGTTTCCTATGTCGTCACACTGCAGTAAGCTCCTCCCCTTACTCTGCCTGGCCCGCCCAGAGACTTGGCCCGCCAATGAGACACGACCGTGCGAGCGCCACGCGCGCGCGCGCGCGCGCGCGTGTGTGTGTGTGTGTGTGTGAATACACACACTGTAAACCAAGTGTTTCTTGTCGGTTCTTTGACGTCTCTTGTATTTCCACAACGAGACTGTGGTGGGGGTTATCTCAGCCATGGTTGAGAAGGAATTGGGGGAAAGGAACTTTGGCTTTGACTCCCTGAAGTACATGAACTGCGTCATGTTGCCGGTTGCCGCGAGGCACCACCGCCGCGAAGCAGCGGTGATGTGATGTGAAAGTGGAAGAACCAGAGACGTTGCAGAACCCGACGAAGTCGTTTGTGATTCATAATATCGTCTGGAGGCGCACACAGCTTTTGGCCGTGATAATATGTATTATATGATATAGATATCTATGTATTATTATTTAGATATAGAGCTCCAGGACTGTAACGCAAGTGTTGTAGGCCTACACTTCCTTGTTATTTGGATAACCGTTCTGCTTTTGGTGTTATGGCGCATAACACGTCGGACTCTCGTCTCTGGTATTTCTACAACGAGACTCGTAGTGGGGGTTATCTCAGCCATGGTTGAGAATGAATTGGGGGAAAGGAGCTTTGGCTTTGACTCCCTCAAGAACATGAACCACGAAATGGAGGAGAAAGGGATTGTTGGCGGCGAACACGCTTGTGCCCCGCTTCCCGCTGCCGAGGGACCACCGCCTCAGTGCTGCAGGAGGAGGAGGTGCCTAAGCGCTGCCCGGCAACAATCCCTTTCTCCGCCTTGTCGCGATTCAGTCTACGTCACATCGATGTTGACGTGGAAGAACCAGGAACGTCAGAGAATGTGGTATTATTTAGATATAGAGCTCCAGGTCTCCCGTGTGTTCTAGAATATTTACAGAACACTGCTAAAGGCTGTGTGCACCTCGCCATTGCGATACATCCACTGTAAACAGAGCGCATGATACCGCGGCTGCAAGCTGCTCAGGGCCACACCCCCACCCTCCTCCTTGACCCGCCTCGCTCCTCCTCATTTGCATTTTAGCTACAGACACCAAAACAGCGCATTTGGGGGAAGCTCAATGTGCGACTGCCTCGGAGTGGCTGTAAATCAGCACCACGGCTGAATTTCGGGAACGTCTTTGAATACTGTGTTAGTGCACCACTTATACCTATATTAAAGCATCCATAAAATAGCATGTCATGGCACCTTTAAGTAAAAGGAAAAACCTCGGACACGAGAAGTTAACGGAGCCGTGCACTAGGCCCTCTCGATTGGCGGGCCGAAACAACATTTGTTTTACTACGACTCCTTTCAGCTGCCCACCCCTCCTTCTCCAGCAAAAAACAATAACATATAACGGCTAATAAAACGCTTGAGGTGGCGTTTTGAAAAGAGAAAACTTTTTTTTTTTTTTTTTAAAGACAAAACTTTTTTTTTAGTACATGGCATAAAGATAATTATGAGCATTTCACTGATAACCAGTCATTTTATTGCGGAGACACATTCCTGTGTGAGAGAATGGGTGGGCGGCTCCGCCGTCCTCCCATTGACTTCCATTGTAACAAATAGTATTTTAAAGTAGAATAGCCTATCTTAAAAAGAATAAAATATTTGAAAAATCTGAATGAAGCGCGTGATTCCAAGCTAATCTGAACATTTTAAAATTGGACTGGAGTTGGGAAAATTTTGAAGAGATAGGTCCCAAAGAGAATAATGAAGAAGAAAGAAAGAATGCAACCTAAGAAGAACAATATTTGAGCGCTGCATGCAGCACTCACCTAATAATATGTTTTATTAATAATGTGGACGTAAACACACTTTATGCAAACACACACACGCATGCACACACGCACACACACACAGACACACACACACTCTCACACACAAACACACACTCTCTCACACACGCACACATGCACACACACACACACACACACACACACACACACACACACACACACACACACACACACACACACACACACACACACACACACACACACACACAAACAAGCACACACACACAAAAATGCCAGAGGGCAATTGTGCACATTGGTAAATATATCATTGTGTGCCTCCAGCTTTCGAGGGTAACTGCACCATAATGCAAAAATAGGTCCCTACACTACCCAACATATCATCACATTTCTAGATGCACTTCATGATGCAGCTGAGATCAGTGCAGCCCAGGTTTGTTGTTGTTTGGGTTAATGTTAGTTTCCATCTGGCTGTTTTGGTCGAAAACTGTTTCACAAACCATAAACAATTGGAAGTTGTATACTTGCACCCTTACTTGCCATTTCTGAACCCTATAGAAGATTTTTTGTCGGCCTGAAGATGGCGCGTATATGACCGCCAACCACATGCCCGCATGCCTCTTCTGCAGGCAATGGAACAGGCCTGCGGAGACATTGAGGTAAGGTTAATCCATGGATGGATTCGGCACACAGTGCGAGGAGCCATAAGCCCACCCACACACAATTTTTCTGTGTTTACAGTACAGTAGTGTATTTTTTGTATTTTTTGTTTTATTTTTGCTTAAACTGAATTTACAGCAATGTAAGGTAGGTACTGCAATTAAATGTACAGTATTCAGTATTAGATTTTTGGGTTGTGGTGAAAGCGTGCCTTCCGTGGAAGTGAATAAAAACAGTGAACATGAAAGACTGCAGTGTTTTATATAAAGTAGAGTGTGTTGCCACTGATTTGGAAGTGTATTCATATGATAGGCCTACAAGTGTGTATCACTTTGTCATCAGAGTGACTTTTTGATAAAGGATTGTTAGGTTTCAATAGCAGAGTTTCAATTTGACATAGATGTGAATGGTATATTTCTCAGTGTTTAGTCTTATTTGCTTATTTGAGTCTTGAAACAATGAGCCAAGTTTTGCAAAACGTGTTCAAGCAACGGGCAAAACCGGTAATATAATAATATCTAGGTAGCCTATATCTGAAGACATCCGACTGACTTATATGTCACAAAATGTAAATATGAAATCATATATTTAATCTGCTTGCTCTGTGATTTGAATGGTTGATTCGTATCATATTGTAGTGTGCAGTATTATTTGTTATTATTTCAGAATTCTTTGTCACTGCTACAGTAAACGGAAGATGCTGACCCTGGGAGTGAGACCCTGGCACAACAGCAGGCCCACACTACGTTAGCTCTGTATTGCATATTATGCCCTATGGCTTTATCATTATTAGTAGCAGCAATATGAGAGGTAGTAGCCAAGTAGCCAAATAGCCACAGTAGTAGTAGTCCTAGCGGCAGAATCATTAGTATTGTATTATTATTGGGTAGATGGGCCCATTTGAGACTGAATGTAAGGTGCAATAGAGTATTTGAAAAGGTTTATAAAAATTGTCCTGTCACGACGAAATTAGATTAATCTCCCCAGTTTCTGCCGTTTCACGTTTGAGCCAAAGCGGAACCAACGTGTGCCCGTGGGAGGGTAGCACGTTCACCCGGAGCTCTGCAGCTGCGGACCATACGGCGCACAGCGGTAACGGCCTGTTTAGTGTAACCTTGTGGAGATAAAGCATCGGTTCACCTCTTTAGTCTGGGATTTAGTTCGGGATTCATTCTAATAGTATAAAGCTGTCGACATGTCGCTCGCTGCCGAAGCCTTCGTGTCCCAGATAGCAGGTAGGCTCTGGTTTAAGGATGGTTTAATGACTAATGGTTTAATGTTTACCCTGACTTTCCCTTCACTACCGTCACACATCGTGCACTTAAACGGTTCAGATTAAAGACGAACAGTACGCAACAATATGTAGTGATACAATGACATGTAGTGACACAACGACATGTTGTGACACAACGACGTGTAGTCACACAATGACGTGTAGTAACACAACAACGACATTTAGTAACGCCTTTACACTATATGCGTCGTCAACGGATGACCGAGGGCGTGTCTGACGTATAGGGGACTAGTCTCTAGACGCATACTGCAGCCAATCAAATCGCTTCCCGCTACAAAGCCGATGTGTGGATATAAATACAAAAGATGACGCAAACAACAGGAAGCTAAAAACAATCCTATCATTCCAGATTTCCTTAAAAAAATGTAACGGCCGGATTTTGTTCTGCTGGTGATGAGGTCGTTGTACCCTTGTTCACACTACATGCGTCCGTCGACGGATGACCGAGGGCGTGTCTGACGTATTAGGGAGTAGTCTTTGTAGACGCATACTGCAGCCAATCAAATCGCTTCCGCTACAAAGCTGATATGTGGATATAAATACAAAAGATGACACAAACAGGTGACTCAAAACAATCCTATCATTCCATTTCTTTTAAAAAATATAACGGCCGGATTTTTCCTGCTTGTTATTGCAAAATGGATCCAGTTGCATAAGACGATCTGATTGGCCGATGGATCCGGCACTGCCTGAAAAGTTGAACATTTCTCAACTTTTTGACGCAGGCCACGGAGCCGAATGGATGGACAGACCCACAATGCATTTCGGGAGCGCCCCATGCAGAGTCAATGAGATCCGTTGACGGACCTCTTGCCCACTGCACCGTCCGTCAACGGATGACGGAAGGCGTGGCTTACGGATGGGGGAGTAGTCTTTGCAGAGGCATCCGTCAGCCAAGCCCGAGCATACGCGATCTGATTTGACGACGTATCCGTCGCTGCCTGAAAAGTTGAAAAATTTTCATCCACAATGCATTGCGGCTCCGCCCCATTCAAGGTCAATGGGATCCGTCAACGGACGGATGTAATGTGCAAGAGGTTCATACCTCCGGATCCGGACGAAATTCGTCTGTCCGTACCAAACGTTGTCTCTGGGACTACCCTTCATAACTCCGTCCGGTTTAAGCGTTGTTATGGATGTTACGAAATGCATCCTCTAGGGCAGTGGCATCTGTAGAGGAGCTGACTTCGCTTCGTCAAAAATCGGCAAAAAAAAGGCCCAACATTTGCTCTCCTCAAAATGTTGCGCCATATTTAAATGACCAGTTATAACCCATTGCCAAAGCAGGTGAACAAAAAAATAAAAAAGGTATATAGTATAATATAAGTATAAAACGTTAAATACATATACATCTCAGATATTATACTACTCTCTATTTTCGCGAATGGTTGGACTTCTGACTATCCACCTTATTCCGCGCGTAAACAAGGGGGGGTACCATATTGGTTCCGTTTCGTGTTCTATCTTCTGGTTGAGCAACTCTGTTATCAGCAGGGATGGGGATCGAAACCCGGTTCTATCAAGGACCCGGTTCCACTTTTTTCCAAACCCGAAAATCATTAACGTTTGGGCTAATCGATACCACTATCGAGTCCCGTCAATCATTTATAAAAAAAATATCCCGTAGGTCCTGTAACGTAATATTGTGTCCCTCGAGTCGCGTCACGGCAAACATGTATTACAAGTAAAACAAGTGAAGTCTGGCGGTTAACTTTGCTCCCGAGGATGGCTGAACGGGCAAAAAGGGTGAAAATCATTTATTGTAAAGGGGAACACAACCTCAATGGCCAAGCACATTAGCATTGTGCATCAAATAAAGGCCAAATGCAGTACCTTCGACTGTCTCCGAATTGAAAAGACTCCTCCTGTGGCTGTATATGTACATAACTAAATGTCAGAGGTAGTAGCAAAGATATGTCTTTTTTAACTTTCAAGTTTCTTGTAGCTCTAACTGAATAATCACAATCGCGTTTCTAGTAGGGTTGTCAGTCACGATACTGGATTTTCTAACTTCAACACGATTCCTGGAAAAAGATCGATATTCTATACCATTTTCGATATCAGGGGAAAAGTTTTTTTCAGGAAAGAACATACCCAAAGTAAATAGATTATATCTCCACAACTGCAAGGGCGATAATGTCATCTTTGGGCCAAAAGAAAGATTGTTGTGCAAGTGAAATATTCAATGGGGATAATACTTGGTTAAAGTGAATAAAGCCATGGAACACAGCATAAGTGGAAGATAACATTTCCACCTGAAATAATTATCAGTATCAGTTGGGAGCGCTGTCTTACTATGAGACACAAATAAAGGTAGATATCTTACAATTTTGACACTTGACACCTCTATTTAAAGTTCAGGGCAATCGAATGCACCAAGCCAAACACTCGCAAATAAATATATGGCCACTAGATTGCGCTGAAGAATATGTTTTCTGATTGAAGGCAATTTACCTATTTCCTAAGAAACCTTCTCTTATTCATTGATTGAAAAGACCACGTTAAATTGCAAAATTTGGCCCAGATACTGGATAATCTGTTTATGGTGGTTCTATTCGATCAGAATCAACTTTGTGGACAAAAATCACGAAGGTAATACTTCATTTTTGGTTGTTAAAAGAAAAGGGGACGTTTCTTCTTAAGTTGTTATTTGCGAGTTTTAGTCACAGAATGATATGGTTTGGACTGTTGGAATAAGTGGAGGCTCAGCTTTCATGTAATATATACAGTAGTTTGTGAGGGTCCAATTTCGTGAAAAAGATCGCTATTGCTGTGTGCATGTGCACAGTTATGAAACCCAAAACCGTGTTCTTGACTTTCCTTGATAATTTGCCTCAATCCAAAGTACTTCCAAACTGCACTCCTCCATCACTACTCCATTTAACTTCTACCTAAACCGTTCGCGGAGGTGCTGCACTTGAGATGCTAGCTGTGTTGGCTAACGTTTAGCACTGCCAGAGACTGCACTGTGACAGAAGGCGGGGCTATATTCGCACTGAAGCGATGCGTGTCTGTTAACTCGCTTTCCGAGAGAAGAGAAGACAGCTCGCTGATCAATTGCAAATACTTCTATTTTGTGTGGTTTTGCGGAACAAAAGGTTGTTCTGCAGTTTCTAAAAACATTTGAATAAATAGCTTTTATATAACATCCACCCAAAATCCACTTGCCCGTTCGGGCAACCACAAAAAATCTCAACTTGCGCAAACATTTTTTTTACTTGCCCCGGGCAAGCGGGCAACCGTTAGTGTCAACCCCTGGTCTCCGAATTGAAAAGACTCCTCCTGTGGCTGTCTTAATCATCCACTCAAAGTACAAACGGTAATCGCACACACAGACATTGTCGCTATAGTCCCGTCAGTTAAAAATAGTAATCCAATTGTGAAATTGGTGTTGTAATCGGTAGCATACAAGCTAGTTATCTTAAAAAGTAAATAAAGTTTCAGATGTTCTGCGTGATGATGTGTTGAGGTTGGCTCAGTAAAGCGACGGTTATCATGATGCGTTCAAATGTAACAGAGAAACGGTAAATTGAGCTTTTGGTGAGAAACATGAGTAATAATGTATTACTCATGTTTCTGTGTTACTAATACAATTGTTTAGTGCTCTAATCATTTTAGTATATATAATTAAAACTACTGATGTCAATATGTATTAAGAATTACATATTTAATTTAAAATACAATTATTTATTTCCTAAATATTTTCCTCATCACTAAAAGCACGTCGCATTTCCATTCCACCAATTAATAGAAAAGTATCGATAGTGGTATTGAAAAAGACTCGGATCGTTAAGGAGTATCGAAAATGGTATCGATATCAATAAATATTAATGATCCCCATCCCTAGTTATCAGTGGCACAATACATTAGCAATTTTAGTCAAGATGACTAGTATTATTTGACAAGATTCTGAGAGTCTGCAGGTCTATCTTCGTGGGGACATTGTACAAGAAGATGAGGAATAAGATGTTCAATAAGTTGCTATGGTTACATGGTTAAAATGTTGTTTCTATTGTTTCTATTGTTCATTTTTACAATTATATGCCAAACTTGAAAACTTATATCTGTATTTTTATACACAAACGTTATGTTTTTGTCAGAGAGGGACAAAAAAATAAACTTGACACGAGGCATTTGCTAAATCCTTTAATGATTGAGTTAATACTTTGACATAATACTAACTATTTACATTAGAAAGAATAGCCAATACTATGTATAAATAGTAGTTAAAATATGCACAAGGCCTAAACATTTTTTTTGTCCGGTTCCGGTTTCCGACCAACCCGTTGAATTTATGTGCGGCCCAAATTATTTATGAGCTGCTGTAAAAAAAAAGAGAGAAAAAAGTCCTACCTATCATTCGCTGCCGCTGGAAAAAATAAAATTAATTCCCTACCTACCTACCCATGACCTCAACGGACAACTAACAGGAACCAAACTTTTTTTTTTTTTTAGGCCCAAGTAGTTAGGTAGTATAAAGTAATCATTTGCATAACTGCATATAACGCTCACAGAGCAACAGGCGACCTTCATTATTCTCGTCTGAAACAAAAGCAAGCATGTCTCTGAAATAGAATGCTCTTAGGCCGCGTTCACATCTAGCATTTTTTTAAATCTGCCAGCGCTTGTTTTACATTATATTCGTATGGAGCAGAGCGTTTCTGGAAATAGTCACGGCCGTTTTTTTAAACGCCTCTCCCAGCGTTTTTTTCTGCCATACGGAGAGTTGAAAAAAGTTCAACTTTCACGAAGAAAGCGGCCAATGTCAGGCGTCTTTTGGGCAACTGACCAATCAGAAGCCGAACATTGACACCTTGTCACGAAGGAAACTCAACTGTCAAAACAAGAACCGATGGCAGACAAATCACTCGGGAAAGTGCCGTTGGAGCGATTAATAGTTGTAATCACAGAACATGTCGAGATCTACGACATGTCCAATGGGCTCTAGCCTGGATACGTAGTAGGCGAGTAACGTCGGGTCTAGAATGGGCTCGTTGCTAGGCGATAGAAAAACGCTCTTGGCGCTTTTAGGGCAAAAAAACGCTGCCAGCTTTTCTTTTTGTTGAAAAAACGGTCGGCTCAACTTTTCCCTATTACAAAAAACGCTAGATGTGAACTTGGCCTTATGCTGTTATTATACATCCGACTCGGAGGTCCGAGGACGTTGCCTAGCGACACGCACGAAAACGCCCCTTTTCCTCGGATGGCGAACTCGCCATCTCGGTTGAACTCAGTGGTGACCGAGCAAAATTCCGAGACAGAATTCAAGATGGCTGCGCCCAGTGTGACTTGAAGTATGAACGGTTTTCATTGTACTTGGACTAGTGATGTGACCGGGTACACCTGTAACCGGTTAGTAAATCATAACCGTTAAGGAAAAATCTGTAAACGAAAACCTAAAAAAAAAATAATAATAATAATTGTATCAAAAATAACACATAGGCTACTATTTATTTAGCGATTAATAAAACTACAAATGTTCCACTTGGACAACATTAAGGAGCTAATAAATGCATGTGTTTCCCCCACGTTCACACAGCAGCGGCGCGTCGCCGCTGCTGAATTTTCTCCGCTGCTGCAATAAAAATCCTTCTCCTAATTTATTATTATTATTTTTTTTACGTAGCTCCTTTTAGAAAATGTACAGCGCGTAACGTCAATTGCGCAGCACGCGGCACATCGTCACGTAACCAACATCAAGAAAAATACACAGCAAGTGTGGCAGTTGTTGGCAGTAGGCTACCCTACACGGTTGCAGTTACATTGATTCTAGCAGTAGCGAGTGAAGCGGAAGAAAGAAGGAAAGAGAGAGACAGACAGAGAGAGAGAGAGAGAGAGAGGCAGACAGAGAGAGAGAGAGAGAGAGAGAAAGTAAGTTGCTAAAATGTGTCGCTACATGACCACCAGTGTTAAAAACCCTCTAAGCCCAATCATTTTATTGTATCTATAAACCGCAACCTCGGTGCCGTTTTTCCTCTAGGTGTGTGTGTGTGTGTGTGTGTTTGTGTGTGTGTGTGTGTAGGCCTATGTGTGTGTAGGCCTATGTGTGCGTGTTGTCGCTCTTTTTGGGATCACTCATAGCCTTTACAGGAGCTTATATCCAGTCAGGAATTTATAGCCTAGGTATTTTCGGGAACTTTGAAAAATGAATCCATACTGTTAGATCCGATGTTGTTCTTTATTGCCATATAAAATCCGTTTTCATCGCGTATTTTAGTTAGGGATTTATGCTAATCGCCTGTAAGCATGTGTTCATTAGCATAAATGCAGGGAAAAAACCTAAGGACTTCTTAAAAGATCATGAATAGTTTCTATTATGTATGACTTATATTTATTTTATAATTTTCTCATCACTTTTTGACTCCCAAGACTAAGAAGAAGTGTTTTAAGCAATAACAAGCTTATCATCGCTCTCTTGTCCTCTTCCCCTGACTCTCACTGTCTCACAAAGTAGCTGAGCTCACCTGAGGTCTATTTGTAGTGCTAAGGCTCACACTGATTGGTACTCAATTAGCTTTATTTTTTATGTGTGTGAGTCTGTGTTCTTTTCAAATTTTAGTTAGGTTTATAATTTAAAAAGATGTGTTTGGCCCATTGTTGCAGGACATTTCATTTTTGAACAAAGTGTCTTATGTAAAAAACAGTTATGCTTTGGGCATAGCAACCATGTTTAGTGTTTAAGCATTAGGCAAAAATCTGTAAATAAATTGTGCAAATTATATTTGCGTTGTGGAATTTTTTGTTTAAATATTACTATATAAAAATCTGTAAATGAAGACACAAAAGGCAAAGTTACAACACCAATAATCCCATCTACAGTAATATACAGGACTGTTTGAATAGGATTTAAGTGCATATTCTCCTCTCAAAGTGAACACACTGGTCCTCTGCCAATGCTACCGCGACAGCAGCTTTCCGGGTGTCGTCCATGTTTCCTCCAACGACCGAGCAAAATAATAAAACGATTGAAGTGTGGGCGTGGCGTCAGATCCGAGATCCGAGTCGGTTCGCAGAGAATACTCAAAGGCAGCATTAGTCTTGGTGTGCTGGAATGACTGGGGTTGACTGCAGCTTTCAAAAAGAGATTTTCCTCCTTCTCGTTCTTGGAATGCAAAACACGACCGACCTTTCAACTATGTAAATATTGATACGCCTCGGTGCTCTTGAAATTCTTCATGGCCGACCCATCGACAGGACTAAATAATAAAAAATATCCCCATATGACACCTGAGGCCACCGCCGCATGTCATCCACCCTCGGTGGAGTTCATTAACCTCGGGTGACGAAGTACAATCCATCAATCCCAACTTTTGACCGACCGGAAGTTTCAACACAAAGCGGAAGACAAACACATGTAAAAAGGGGCGTGGCGGAATAAGGTGGATACTGCTGCCTCGATTTCCGTTGATATTGCTACATTTCTCCCGGAGCACTCCGGATTCGTAAGCTCAGAGGCGACGGACCCACTGACGGACAAAACCCCCTCCGGGAGCGGGTAGTCCTGGAGACAGTGTTTGGTACGGACATTGAGTCCGGATCCTGAGGTATGAATCGGCCTTTAGGCTACGGCGAACGTAAATTGCCCAAACGTTCGACTTTACACTCTGGTAAAAAAATAGCAGTTGCACCTAGCAGACAGTTTCAACCTAAAAGTAAGTTATAACTTATATTTTACACCTCCCCTCTTGCTGGTTTAAGTTCCATTCTAACGATAAAGGCCAGTTAATACGTTAAAATATTTAAATACAAAAGATGGCTGTTCGTTTTGAGCAATAGGAAGAGGAGTTTCAAAGCGGTTTGCGTCGGGAACGGATTGTCCGTGACCGGATTGATCCATTTTATCAGTATGATGATGTGGATTTATATGCGCGATTTCGGTTTTGCTGGGCGGAATTGCTTAGAATAACCGGCTTTCTTGACAACAACCTGCAGCACAACACAAACTGAAATTCGGCTCTAAGTCCAGCGATGCAAGCGTCTTTGGCTCTGAGATATTTTGCCACTGGGTCTTTTCAGAACCTAGTTGGTGACTCGGTCCATGTGCACAATACTACTGTCTGCAGAGTGGTTCGAGCTGTGGCAGTATCTCCGTGCAGGCATCTGAACACATATGTTGGCTTCCCTGTACAGCCTGCATAACTAAACCATGTCCGTCAAAAATTTTATCACATCGCTGGTTTCCCAAACGTGACAGGCTGTGCAATTTTGCAAAAGTTGGCAGTTCATTCCGTTAATACCTTCTTTATGTGAAAATAGTTGCAAACATACCTCCTAACATACCACCTTACCTCCTCGAGAGATAAAATAAAGAACAACTCCAGCCCACGTACAAACCAATTAAATATTCTAGAGCTATTCCATACAATGCATAGCCAGGTAGAGGCCAACTCAGACAAAAACTCACGACACGCACACAACGAATAGCATACAAAGCAACAATGAGCTGCAATTTATTATAAAATCCGCCATCAAATAGCCTAACTTAACACCTCTACCGCCCAAGTAAATTTTAGAGAATAAATGACTGTCAAACTGTTTTCTTTGCCCTCTCATTTGGGTGCTAACGCGTCTTCACTCGGATAAGGTGGAAACTTTCCGGAACTTCCTGTTTAAATTGTTGGCTGTCAATGATTGGCTTGAAATTATCTAATTGTCATTACGTAAGACACTGGTACAATTTACGCACTACTAGTAATGTTAAAACTTAAGTTATGGTGGTGCAACCAAAATTTAGACCACCTTTTAATTTGAAACTAGCTAGGTCGAGCGTAGGGTTAAGGCAAACTTTACACCCAAACTTATGATGGCATTATGTTCTGCTGGTGCAACCGACTGCAGCGGGATAACTGCATCATATTACACGTTGTACTTCATGCCATACTACACGTTAGGGATGGGCATTCGATTAAGTTGTCTTCGTCGATCGTCGGGAGAATTAACAATCAATTAGTCGATTAATCGTTAATATTTTACATTAAGTTTTATTATAGTTTTAAATTATATTCAAAATGAAAACACAAATGTAGCGTGTTTTCCTCATTGGGATCTTTATTATTAGATGAACAACTCAGTTAAACCAGATCCGTTCAATAGTTATGCGCTACTCTGCTCTAAGCAACGGAGCATGCAGCTCGAAGCCGGTGCTCATAAACATAACTAAAAATAAACACAACCCTAGTTTCTCCCCAAAATAATAACAATATATCAACAAAACAATCATGTTATAACTTAACCAACCAGTCTACGGAATTTGTTCAGAAAGATGAGCATGTTGACATAGTCTGGGGTCAGACGCGACCGCAGCCTGGTGACTGTCAGTCCAGCCGCCGAAAACACCCGCTCTGAGGGGACCGACGTTGCCGTGATGCACAAATACCTCCGTGCTAACTTGGCAAGGCGGGGGAACAACTTTCCACAATCCAGGGGCTCAGAAAGTTCTTTATTTCTGCTTCGATGATAACCTCGCCTTGAGTGGTAGGCCTATAGTGCTCCCCCATAAGTCATTTTTTAAATCATAATGGTCCCACACCAGACTTCGCCGTGGCCTCGTCCGCTTCATGATTACATCGCCGTGTTCCAATATCCATACTATCCGTACTTACTAGTCTATGTTTGAGTACGTAGGGCGTTCCGATTCAGATCGGGCGAAAATAAGTGTACTGAAAACGGTCAAATCGCGAAGTGTGTGGTGATGTACACTTTTCGTACTCAACGGCAGCCATCTTAGCTACGTAGCGGAAGAGGGCGGAGCCAGGCTGAGCCAAAGTCGGCACATTTTCCACATAGCCTGCATTAATAGTAATTTTGTAGTTTAGTTTAGTATAGTTTTTATAGCTTTTTATAGCTGCAATGCGTAAAGAGTTCACCGTTCAAAGCGGGATGTTTATTGCGGGGAGGAGCCGCAAATTAAAATATTGCCCCCGTGTGGTAAAATGTTTAATTGCACACTGCATTAGTTTAATCGATGAAAAATTCACGTAATCGACGAAATTCTTAACGATCAATTAGTCGATCATCGATTAATCATGCCCATCCCTACTACACATCATACTACGTGTTATACTACACGTTATACTAGACGTTGCACTACATGTTATTGTTGCGCAAAACTCTTAACTAGGAATCCCCCAAATACCACAACAGCAGTCAATGGATCAATTATTAAAATAAATACTTTATTAGTACAATTTCCTATTAAAAACTCTAAGATGAGTATCACCTATAAACAAATAAGGTATAAAATCGTCCGTTCCAGCTAGCGCCAAGCTAGTCCCACGAGTTTGAAAACAAACAAACAAAACAAACACTGCTGTGAAACATGGTGTAGGGATCCGTCCGTCTACAACGTCTCTCGCTGGTCACGGAGGCCTGAGCGGGCTAGAAGATTGCACCGGAACGGAGGGTGACTTCCAGACAGAACAGAGAGGCAGAACAATTGTCAGGGTGGTTTGACGCTATCGGAACCAGACTCATGCAAAGCTTACGCCTAAAAAAAAAAAGAAGTTTGGTTCCTGTTGGTTGTCAGTTGAGGTCATGGGTAGGTAGGGAATTTATTTTATTTTATTATTTTATTTTTTCCAGCGGCAGCGAATGATAGGTAGGTTGTTTTCATTTAAAAACGAGAAAATTCGCTCATCCTTGTACAGAATGAAGAGATGCTGTAGCAAAACGTAATTATAGTTTGCATAAAAAAAATAAAAATCCTTTTTTTTTTTCTTTTTTTTATAAAGCTCATAAAATAATTTGGGTCGCACATAAATTGACAGGGTCGGTCGGAAACCGGAACCAAACAAAAACATTTTTTAGGCCTTATGGCTAGGGTACGTCCCTTTCTCACGGGACTGGCAGGCGTTGTCGTGAACCGAAGAACGTCCGAGTGGTCCTTCCTGGCGTTGCGAGGTCTGGTCGGGTAGTAGTCTCGGGTGGTAGCGGGTCAGCGATGATTGTTCCGTTTGTCGGCGTCCAGGGATCGGTACTCCTGTTCTCGCGGTGAGGAGCACTACAAACTCAATGTCCTTGCCCCTTTTATATCCTGGTCCCTTTTGTCTGTACAAGAGAGAACACAACGCACACCCCAACCCACAGTGCCAATAGGGGCAGGGAATATCGGCTCTAGCCGATCAACTGTCTTTGCAGTTAATGTACTGTTCCCTTGTCGCCTACTGCAAGTTATACTACACGTTAAACTACACCAATGATCAGAAGGGTTTATTTCTATTCTGTTTGTATTATTTCCAGCTGTTGAGCCCTGGCCGGAAAATGCCACTTTGTACCAACCGCTGAAGGGTAAGTGTGTGTGTGTGTGTGTGTGTGTGTGTGTGTGTGTGTGTGTGTGTGTGTGTGTGTGTGTGTGTGTGTGTGTGTGTGTGTGTGTGTGTGTGTGTGTGTGTGTGTGTGTGTGTGTGTGCCAGAGAGAGCGAGTGTATGGACCACGGAAGCATCCAATTTACAATCATCATGTTTACATTTCCTTCCTTCAGATGATCAGATCCTGCTCTCGGATTGTGCCTCATCTCTGGCCGTTCAGGTGAGGCTTCTCCTTCCCCCTTTCAGTTCAATACCCATGCAAAACCTGTTAGCCTCCGATAGCCATCCTCGCGAGCTCACCTTTGTTTTTGCTGAGCGGTATTAGTGAGCTGAATATGGTCTGGCTGTGCGATGCTAATAATATGTAAGCACATATGAATTGAATGGTAATTATTTGGAATAATTTTTTGAGAAGCAAATTTGAATTCATTGAATTTGTGTCGATGTCAACATGACCCAAAGCAATATTTGATTTCAGTTTATCTTAAAACTGTCACACCCATAAAAACGGGTCAAACAAGACTACCCACACTTATAAATTGCGGATTTTCTTTTGTCTCATGTCCACATGACAGAGATGTCACATTCTCGGCCAAAAAGTGTGCTGAACAGTTAGCCAACGCATGTCAATACTGAACATGCTTTTCAAATATCTTGTGAATAAGCTGTATCCGTAGAATATGAAGTGAACATGTGAAACTTTGGTGCACGAACAGAAGGAGATTACTGATTATAACACAGTTTGGTGTCTACATGTCAAAGTATATTGAATGGTGTTCGAGGTATCTAGGTGTCTTAACTGCTTATTATGCTACGCTTAAGGGAATTCTTTGAGTTCCCGACCGAAGGTGTTTACTTTACTGTTTATAAATGAGCTGATTGCTGAACCATATGGTTATGTTATTTTGACCATAATAGTTTATTAGTGGGCATGTAAATGTTCTGAATGACCCAAGACCACAATGTCTATGGAGTCATTTGTTAAATCCAATAACTGCTCTCCGCAGACCTACCTGAGGATGTGTGGCCTTCCAGTCCAAGTTGCTTGCAAGGCCAACGCAGAGTATATGTCCCCCTCTGGTTAGTGAACCACTCATTACTTTTTTCATTGGAAATTGAAGGATATCACAAAAATTAAACATACTCATTGAACAGTAAATATGAATGTGCTCTCTTCCTTCTTATTCTCTGTCCCTCATGCTATAGGGAAGGTTCCATTTGTACATGTTGGGAACCAGGTGGTGTCTGAACTGGGACCCATTGTCCAGTTTACTAAAGCCAAGGTAACAAACAGAAAACATCTAAACCTTATGATAATGTCAATATTCAAATTTTAATTGAAAGGTCAGATCAGAATTTGGAGGCTAAAGTTTGAATATTGTTACTGTATTGAACTTATATCTCTCAAGACGTATGCAATATCCCAAAAGAACAGTTGCGCTGTGCCACCATTCTCCTTTCACGCGCACCTTGTAACGTTTCTAAATGTGTGTTCTAAATTTAGTTGATTGTTTTCTCCTATTTAATTTCTGAAATGGTTTGATGACTGAAATTACATGTTTTATCTGAATAACGCTCAAAAAGCTCAACTACAATATAAGGGGTAAGCTAGAAGTCAGTGGCTTCCTTCTCCAGCCACGGAGTGTCTTGCTGCAGCGTGGGAGAACGCAGCTGCGGAAGACTCTACTTTAGGGCTCATTCTTCTGTAGAATGTGTAGTAAAGGATGTGAGCATTGCTGGAGGTTCTAGAGCGCCTACAGCTGTATGGCGCTGCTGGTGTGAGGGCTCTCATTGGAAACCAGACCCACTCAGTTTCACATTAAGACACTGATTCAAATATTTTGCAGTGTTTAAATGATCATCAAACCAAAATGTTTCATTGGAATTGCACCGCAGAACTTGTGATATTCAAGATCACACAAAGCAAATACACACACAAGCTAGGGGTGGAACACTATATATCCTAAAATAAGAAAGAAAGAATGAACAAAAAATGTATTATTTCACCTTTTTTATACAAATACAAATAGTTTGGCTGCCTCAACAAATACAGATGCATATACGGGGCTCGCTGCACATCCTTAACACACACTATGATGGATGGCCAGAAAAGGAAAATACAAAGCCTTTTTATGTATTTTATAAATTTTAATAAATATCCCAACTTCCCCCAACTTTGTTGTGTGAATGGGTGGCATCATCTGTGCCACCTTGCAACAAATTATGTATGTTTGTAATCAAATGTCCAACCTAAAATGTGAGTTCATTAGTCGTGTGCAGAGGTTATATCCATGCTCCCATGCGCATGCCCAAAACACTGTATCTGCTGAGGTGGTCTTAGCTTGTATGTAGAAAATAAAAATGCTTTAGAAATTAATCCGGTGCAGTGACAACATAGTCTAGGTATGGATATAGTCTCAGTGTGGACATAGTCTAGGTATTGACATGGTCTAGTTATGGACACAGTCTAGGGATAAATAAACACATTCTTAGTATGGATATAGGCTAGGTATAGCATGGTCTAGGTATGGACACGTTCTAGGTATGGACACGGTCTAGGTATGGACACGGTCTAGGTATGGACACGCTCTAGGTATGGACACGCTCTAGGTATGGACACGGTCTAGGTATGGACACGGTCTAGGTATGGACACGGTCTAGGTATGGACACGGTCTAGGTATGGACACGGTCTAGGTGTGGACTTGGTCTCAGTGTGGACTTGGTCTTGGGTTTGATTTTGTGTCTCCTCAGGGCCATGATCTCAGGGTGTGATTGTGTGTTTCCTCAGGGCCATTCTCTCAGTGACGGCCTTGATGATGTCCAGAGAGCAGAGATGAAAGCGTACATGGAGCTGGTCCACAACATGCTGCTGACTGCAGAGGTAAACACACACATGCACACAAAAACAGCCTCAACAGATTTCATTGTTTCCCCTGTGATATGTTGAGGTGTGTGAGGAGCACTATGTTGATAAGATGTGGTTCTGATGAGCACAGTTCTGATGAGCACAGTTCTGATGAGCGGTTCTGGTGAGTGGTTCTGATGAGCGGTTCGCACAGCGGTTCTCTAGAGCACGTGCGCAGTTTGTGATCAGAGTCAATCAGGGCTCCGTCACGGTCCAAAATTAAGTTGCAAAAATTGATAAAAAAACAGTCGGAGCAATTATTTGAATTTGTAAGCAGGTTTTCACCTGCCAATGGTCTACACACTCTATAATTTTCGACCCTGGGATCGGGAACATTCCAACAGAAATGGTCTCGCACAACGCTATAACATAATCACATATCAAGAAATAGCAGCATCTTTGTCATCCTTCTGCTTCTGTTGTACACAGTAGAACAATATGGTACTTTCTATCATGTTGAATTTTAGTCTTTTACAGCAGAACACTATTTTGCTGTCAGTATATGTTTATGAATAAATGAAAGGGTGCCCCACAACACTTGGAAGTTTAAAACAAATAGCAGTGGGGCCAGTAATCCAGTGGTGGATCTGTATCCTATGCCACATGTCCAATGAATGTATGCACAACTACATTATAATCAATTGTGTTAAAATCTCATCCACTGTTTTATACTCTGTTTACCTCTTGGTTATTTCACAGTTGTACGTCCAGTGGTGTGATGATTCTACAGCTGCTGAGGTCAGACCCCTGTTTGTGTGTATGTGTGTGGGCCTATGAGCTGTTTGTCCATTTGGAGTCTCTGGAACAGCATTTACTTTCCCAGATGTTTCTGTGCCTGTGTGGAAGGATAGAGCGGTGTATAAATGTGCACATCTTGTCTCTATGGCCTGCAATATAGATCTCTCGGCCCAGATACAGCAGTCCGTACTCATGGCCACTGAACCACATCCTGGCCTATCAGAAGCAGTGGGACGTCCGCAGGAAGATGAAGGCTATTGGCTGGGGAGGAAAGTGCCTGGAACAGGTGGGAGGGATACGTGTGTTTTTTAAGTATGTCTCACTTCTCGGTTTCTAATCCTTACAGATGACGCTGCATGTTGTGGTGCTGTGATAAATTGACTGTCCCTTCTACATAGCAATGAGGCCATGATGGCATTGTTTCTGTATTGTAGCGTTCTATGACGTGGTGTCTTTCAGGTGTATGAGGATGTGAGCCAGTGTTGTCAGGCGCTGTCCCAGAGGCTGGGAACTCAGCCATACTTCTTCAACAAACAGTATGTAACCTCTCTCTCTCACTCACATGCTGTCCGTTCACTGCCAAACAAGGCAAGCGCAGAACTAACAAATCCACGTGTACAAATTATTATTGCGAGGACTTTGAGTGAACTTGTGCATCATATTGTCTTGCCGGCGAGAGCGATAATATATCTGCAAGGAGAAGATGATCGATTGGGTGTTTCCATAAAGTTAAGTTAAGCTACAGCACTACTTTAGCTGTGTCTGATCCCGGGCTCGCATCGGATTATCCTGCTCCGAATTTTTTATGTTTGAGTGGATTATTTTCTTTTTGGTACAAAGTGGCCAGAGCCAGCCATGGCCATTGTGTACCTGAATGTGATTGGTCATTGTGTCCCTAAATATTATGGGTTGCTCATCACATTTTGACGATCTATGTTTTTTATTATTCCCTACGCCAGGGGTTTTCAAACTTTGTGTGTGTGAACCACTATTTGTAATCAAGATTTTTTGCATAATACACATAATAAAATTTGTCTACACACAGTCCAACCTGAATTACCCGCACCTCTTAAAGGTCCCATGACATGCTATTTTATGGTGTATTAGTGGGCCACTATCACAGTATTCAGAAATTCAGCCGTGGTGCAGAATTACAGCCACTCCGAGCCAGTCGCATATTGAGCTTCCCCCAAATGCGCTGTTTTGGTGTCTGTAGCTATAATGCAAATGAGGAGGAGCGAGGCGGGTCAAGGAGGAGGGTGGGGGTGTGGCCCTGAGCAGCTTGCAGCCACGGTACTATGTGCTCTGTTTACAGTGGATGCATCGCAATGGCGAGGCGCACACAGCCTTTAGCCGAGTCCTGGAGCTCTATATCTAAATAATATCATATTATACATAGATATCTATATCATATAATATATATTATCACGGCCAAAAGCTGTGTGAGCCGATATTATGAATCTCAAACGACCGCGTTGGGTTCTCAGACGTTCCTGGTTCTTCCACGTCCACATCAATCTGAAGTAGACTGAACCGCGACATGGAGGAGAAAGGGATTGTTGCCGGGCAGCGCTTAGTCACCTCTGCCTCCTGCAGCGCCGAGGCGGTGGTCCCTCGGCAGCGGGAAGCGGGGCTCAAGCGGGAGAAATTCACGGCCAACAATTCAAAGCCAAAGTTCCTTTCCCCCAATTCATTCTCATCCATGGCTGAGATAATCCCCACTACGAGTCTCGTTGTGGAAATACCAGAGACGAGAGTCCGACGTGTTATGCGCCATAACACCAAAAGCAGAACGGTTATCCAAATAACAAGGAAGTGTACAACCCTTGTGTTACAGTCCTGGAGCTCTATATCTAAATAATATCATATAATACATAGATATCTATATCATATCATACATATTATCATGGCCAAAAGCCTGGTGCGCCTCCAGACGATATTATGAATCACAAACGACTTCGTCGGGTTCTCCGACGTCTCTGGTTCTTCCACTTCCACATCAATCTGAAGTAGACTGAACCGTGCGCTGCCCGCTGCCCGCTGCCGGCTGCCCGCTGCCCGCTGCCGGGCAGTGGTGCTTCGCGGCGGTGGTGCCTCGCGGCAACCGGCGGCATGTCGCAGTTCATGTACTCCAGGGAGTCAAAGCCAAAGTTCCTTTCCCCCAATTCCTTCTCAACCATGGCTGAGATAACCCCCACTACAGTCTCGTTGTGGAAATACAAGAGACGTCAAAGAACCGACAGCAAACACTTGCACACACACATGTGGCGCTCGCACGGTCGTGTCTCATTGGCGGGTCAAATTTTTTGGGCGGGCAAGGCAGAGAAAGGGGAGGATAGATCCTTTATGACGACATATGGGACCACATTACATTCCCCTTGAGCCTCCGTTTTCGTCAAAGGCGAGCAGAACACCTAGTTCTCGTTTTACACCGAACGCAAGTTTTAGACACTGGGGGACCATAGGCAGGCTAGGGGAACTCATATTTACGTTAGAAAACCTCATAAAGTGAGATTTTCATGCCATGGGACCTTTAATAGGCCTACTAGCACAATAAATTACAGGTCATAGTATCAGTACAACAGGCTTGTTCAAAGAAAGTTTACTGCACACAACGGCTGCCACATATTATATGCTACTGGACTTCAACGTTCCCGCCTAGCGCCAATAGCCCTAAGATTCTGGGACGCTCTAATCTTTGCACTAGCCTATTTTAGTAATCACACAATAACTTAAATTAAATTTAAATGTACATTAATACATATTTATAATAATATACATATTTTCAATTTGTATAATAAAAAATATTCCTGGTAAAATTAATGTTAAAAAAAAAAAGTATCTTATTTTGCTTTTCGACTGACCACCTGCAGTACCGTGACGGACCACTGGTGGTCCGCGGACTGCACTTTGGGAATAACACAACTCTGCATCAGTTGCGTGCGGTGCTGCTTCACAAATACTCTTCTGGCCAGTATGTTGTCTCGCTGGCTTAAAGGGCCGCTCTGGAAATGGGGCCTGTCTTAGGAAAATGGTAGTCTCCCCGGAAGTAGTTGTTGTTGTGCAATCGGAAAAAAGTGTAGTCGGAATAACATGTCTGTGTGTGTGTGTGTGTGTGTGTGTGTCAGCCCCACAGAGCTGGATGCGCTGGTGTTCGGCCACCTCTTCACCATCCTGACCACACAGCTGACCAGCAGCGAGTTGGCTGAGCGGATCAAGCGGTGCAGCAACCTGCTGGCCTTCTGCAAACACATCGAGCACACCTACTTTAAGGACAAGAGCGCCTAGAGGGGGCACAACCACAACCGCTTCCAGTACCCTTCGTGTTCTCTCGCGGTCACCCCTTATTCCTTCACGTGAGCACTGCTGGTGCTTGACACGTATTATTTAAATCATATATCAGCGGGCGCACCTTGCTTGCACAGCCCCCCTCTTCCTCTCTGGTTCCACCAATCATCTCGCCTGTATATTGTTGCCATATTGCAGTGGTCACCATAGAGAGTCTTAACTCCATAATGATTCACCCCAACATGAGCAGGAATCCTGGATGAGCCCGAGGTCAGCTTCTGGTTGCATATAGCCTTCAGGGGTTAGTGTTCAGCCCCTCACTGTTAACACATTTCACCTGTTGGGGCAGGGTTTAATCGGCTGTATAAAGGAGATCTGAACATAATGATATATTGTTAATATTGTTTTTTTCACTTGTTTTGTGTATGAATTGTGAAGCGTCAAGTGCCTCCGAAATAAAGGGCAGGAAACAACGCTGTCTTCTTCCCATCATCTACCTACCACATGTACTTATTACACTCCTCCTAGTGTGTGTGTGTGTGTGTGTGTGTGTGTTGCCAAGCTTTTACATTTTATTGGGCTATTTAATTTATTAACTGTAGTTTGCAAGCATTCACATTTATTTCCATGATGTCCAAATGCCATTCAATGTGTAATAATAAGAATTAACCTTATAAAGAGGCTAGTAATAATATTTATTATAATAATAATAATAATAATATATATTATATGTATAGCCTAATATGTGTACTAAATGTGTAATACTTGGCTATGCGATGAGGTTCTTCACCCGCCATGCATGGATAGAGCTCCCTATTCCTTGTGACCCCTTATATTAAAAAAGAGGGACACACTGTCCCTGAGGATGGTGAGGACAGACCTCTGCCAGAAATCTAGGCAGGGCTCGACGCTGGGGCTTAACCAACGGTTAGAGCTGTAGTGGAAGCGGATGCAGTCAAAACCAACCTTGGAGGTTTTCCTCCTCTGCCAGATGTGTAAAATAAGGTCTTCTGTTGGGCTGTACTACTTTTGGAGTTATATTTTAAGCTGCTGCTGTCTATTCCTCTTGTAAATTCGATGTTTAATGAGCGTTTAACCTGATCAAATAATACAAATTCATCGTACAACTTCTCATTGACCGTAAGGAAGATGTGGGTGTTCTGGTCTCAATTGAACCTTGGTTTGGCCCTCGTGCCTCAGACAAGCTCAAGGTCCATGCCATGTCTGATCTCCTCGCAATGTCCTCCTGTGGGTTGACCTCGAGGCAGACAGACATGCAGACTGAGTGACCAGGGTTTGGCTTCTGTGTTTTCCGGTGAGGGCAAGATTTAACCTTTAAACTTCCAGATGCCACATGTTGAGTGATGAGCTGAAGAAGCCACTGCAGGGTCAGAGTTAATGACCGACAGCGTGAGGGCCCTCCGCTCGGTGAGATGAACTTCAAAACACCACAGCTCAGTCTCTGCATGGTTAGGTTAATTTTGTTACATTATAAAGGTGTCAAAATTATATTGGGCTACACAAATGACCAATGTATATTTGAAACCGAATATGTATTTTATATATCGATGGATACTGTGTAATATATACTATAAAAGGTAGCATGATGGCTTAATGATTCATGGTCATGTTGGGCAGACAATTTATTGTCTGTACATTCATTTCTCAATAATCCAGTAGGCCTGTAGGTCTTCTGGCCTCAGGATCTTTACGATCATTAATCATTAAGTCACGACTTGAACATTATTACAATATGTATGGACCATTATTGTAGTAATCAAAAATGCCTTCAAAAACATGGAGCAAACAAAAAGCTGCAACAATTGGTGTATAACTCAACTAAAGTTCATTGGCTCATTGGCTTCTTTCTAAAGTTTAAGGTTTGGCATATGCTCTGCAAGCCACTTAAAATGCTGTGACTAGTTGATTGTATGTAAAGAGGACGTCTCCTCCGGACACCTGGACATCTACTGGAACATGGGCCTTCAGGAGGCTGCAGACAGCGGGATGTCTGGTGAAACGACATTGTTCCAGAGATGGAGCCCTATAACACTGTGTTGGTTGATGCAGGCTCGATAAACGTTGACAACCCGGTGCAAACTGAATGGTGGTCGCCTTACATGAGTTGTGGGACGACATCGTCTCCTTCAGGATAGGCCAGTGTCGTCCCTACGACAAGGAGATGAGGAAGGGAGATTGAAGCAACTTTCCTGGGCACTTAGACGACAGCTATTAGCAGAGCACATATATGATATGAGAGACATCGCTAGTGGGCGTGTCCACCTAGATCTGTGCTGGATAGATCAGTCTACCAGCCTACCCAGTGGACTGAAGTTAACCTTGCTCATCTATGCAGCACAGATCTAGGTGGACACGCCCCCAAGCGATGTCATTTGGGGCCGATTTTTTAAATGGCTTGTAAGGCTAATCACACTCACCTGGTGGTATAATATGTCCCCTTCAATATATTTCAGAGAGTGAAGAGGAGACCACTCCAAGATCTGTCCATAACATAATAAAGTGATTGGAACATGTTTTATGTCTTTATCTAAGCAAGTGTTGTGTAGGGCTGATTCTGGAGAAACGACTGTCCCTCTCTGCTCCCGCCCAGGGGCGCATTCACGCCCCTGGGAGATGGATTCCCCAAACCAATCAGGGAAGAGATGCCTGATTGGTCAGAATGAGCCTGAAGTTCTCTCCACTAAATAATATGTAATAATAATAATAATAATAATTGATCCGTTTTTTATAGCGCTTTTCTAAATACTCAAAGACGCTTAACAAATAAAGGAATACATACAGTCAGTACAGACAATCAAAGAAAAGGGAAAAAATAAACAACACCACAACAATAGGCAACACATTAAGAGAGCAGGAGAGAGTGGAAGATGGCGGAGAAAGATTTGTCAAATGTCCAGAAGAGATAGGTTTTAAGTTGTCTTTTGAGGAACAGTGTATCAGAGTTTCGGATGGGCAGAGTTGCAGAGGAGTTCCAGAGGGTAGGGGCGGCGATGGCAAAGGCTCTGTCCCCCAGGCTGCGATACTTGGTCTTGGTGATGGAGGTGAGAAGGTTGGCATCAGCGGAGCTTAGGCGGCGAGTGGGGGAGTGGCCATGGAGGAGATCTGTTATGTACGAGGGAGCAAAGTTGTTTAGTGCTTTGTAGATGGTGAGGAGGATCTTGAAATTGATGCGTTGTTTTCCTGGAAGCCAATGAAGTTGACGGAGGATGGGAGTAATGTGTTCTCTGGAGGGGGCGTTAGTAAGCAGTCGGGCAGCAGAGTTTTGTACATATTGCACTTTTTGAAGAATAGTGGAGGGGAGGCCATACAGAATGCTATTGCAATCGTCGAGTCTGCAAGTGATGAAGGCTTGGATTAGTGTTTCGGCAGCTGAGGATGAAAGGGTGGGTCGAAGGTGTGCGATGTTGCGGAGGTGGAAGAGGGATGTTTTTCTGACGCTGTTTATGTGTGACTTGAAGGAGAGCGTGGGGTCCATGATGATACTGAGGTTTCTGACCAGGGGGGAGGGAGTGACAGAGTGACCATCGATGCAAAGTGAGAAGTTCTGGGAGGTGGCGATGATGGTTTCAGTTTTATTGCCGTTGAGTTTGAGGAAGTTGTGGTCCATCCAGGTTTTGTTGTCCGTGAGACAGTTGGTGAGAGTGGATAGGATGGCAGGAGTAATGGCTGTGGTGGTGATGTATAGTTGGGTATCGTCGGCGTAACAGTGAAATTGAAGCCCATGGTGGCGGATGATGTGACCTAGTGGGAGCATGTAGAGGATGAAGAGGATGGGGCCAAGCACTGAGCCTTGGGGGACTCCATGTGAGACAGGGAAGGTGTGGGATTTGTGGTTGTTGATGGAGATGTATTGGAATCTTTCAGACAGGTAGGAGGTGAACCAGGAGAGGGCGGAGTCAGTGATGCCAATGGATTGCAGACGGCTGAGGAGGATGGAGTGATTGACGTTGTCGAAGGCAGCACTGAGGTCGAGGAGGAGGAGAATGGTGAGGGAGCCGGAGTCAGAGGAGAGTAGGAGGTCATTGGTGACTTTAAGTAGGGCTGTTTCAGTACTGTGGTGGGTTCGGAAGCCGGATTGGAATGTTTTGTATAGGTTATTGGAGAGGAGGTATTGCCTGAGTTGTGTTGCGACGGCTCTTTCCAGCAGTTTTGAGAGGAATGTGAGATTGGAGATGGGTCTGAAGTTGTTGGGGTCGTCGGAGTCAAGGCCAGGTTTTTTAAGGAGGCGGGTGACGGCAGCCAGCTTTAGAGGTGGGGGAACGTTGCCAGAGTTTAGGGAGTTGATGGTGTCTGTGAAGAGTGAAAATGGTCTCATGGTCTCATCCACAGAGAGTGAGACAGGCCGATGGTCTCAGAGAGAGAGAGACAGGCCGATGTTCTCAGAGAGAGGGGGACAGGCCAATAGTCTTAGAAAGAGAGAGACAGGCCGACGGTCTCATCCAGAGTGACGCAGGTTGATGGTCTCAGAGAGAGAGAGAGACAGGCCGATGGTCTCATTCAGAGAGACAGGCCGATGGTCTCAGAAAGAGAGACAGGCAGATGGTCTAATCCAAAGAGGGACAGGTTTGATGGATTCAGAGAGAGACGTGGTCTCAACCAGAGAGACAGGCAGGCCAGCTAAAGAAACAACTTCCCGCACTAACAGCGGGCGGAAGGCTGTGGCATCTCTAACTCATGACACTCAGATAACAGCTCTTAAATCCCACTCACAGCCTTTTGTACCTTTTGGGCGTTTAGTGTATTATGCATTTAATGATTTTTCTTAAAAATAAAATTCAAAAGATTTTTTTGGGGAAATTCATTTGATAAAAAAAAAAACACCTTTACTAAATTTCATCTTGTATAAATGGTTAGGTATCACTGATGATGATGATAATGAGGATGATGATTTTATGTTATATATTGAACCCTTTCAGGTCATGATATATGTATATATAATGATATGGCTTTACTGATCAAAAGGTAGGCCTACTGGCTTCATCAGTAACAAACATGCAGGCCTAGCTACGGTTCTTTACACATAACCTTATAAGTATTCACAAAAAAGAAAGTGTGTTTTAATAAAATGTATTAAGGTTTTCTGATAAGAGTTTTCTTAAAACAAAATCTAGAATTCTTCTTGAGTATCAATAAAGAGGCTTCATTAGAAGGACAAGTCCAGCAGAGGGCGGCAGTGCAACACAACACTCAGTGGTTGACAGCATATTGTTGAATATATTGTTTCTCCGTTTAAGTTTAGGGCTGAAAACGTAATAACTGAATATTTATATTAATAGCCGACATATAGAGATACGCATGTGTGTTTGACATTGTGGATACAAATCATACTTAACCAAACCATACTTAACCATTTAGTTAAATTATTTTTAGTTTGAGTTCTTAGTACTGCAGTATAGACATATACTGCATTACTTACAAATAAGGTTATCATGGTTTCTGCGTTTATAATGGTTTCCGTGATTATAATGGTTTCTGTGGTTATAATGGTTCCTTTAGTTACTGAGGTCACGTGCCACGTGACGCAACAAAATGCAAACCCAAAATGCATTTTATTTACATTTCAATGTGAAAACGAGTTTGCCCTTCGCTTTGTTCGAAATGTGATCAACGGTTTTCCGTGTCATGTAGTCTGGTTGCATATACAACAGCTTAAATATGTGGGATGTTGCAAATGGTTTTTGAAGCTCCTTCAAATGACAGTGTTAATAGGAACGTAGGTTATTATCAAGAGCCAACAATCATGCAAAAGAGAGGATCTCTGCATTGTGGTGTTGGCCTGCATGTGCGAGTGCGTGTGTATGTGTTTGTGTGTGTGTGCGTGTGCGTGTAAGTGCCTGTACGTTTGTGTGTGCGTGTGTATTTGTATGTGAGTGTGCGTGTACGTGTGCGTGCATTTGCTTGTGTGTGTATGCGTGTGTGTGTGCCTGTGCACGCCTCTGCGCGTGTGTGTGTGTGTGCAAGCACCGTAATCTGTTCCATGTGTGTGTTTGTTTGAACATGGCCTGCTGTAATCTGATCCGTCGGACCATGCAGCCCCAATCCAAAGCGTGATTATCAGCATGGTTCATCACTCATATACTAAGAGACTAGAGTCATCATCATATAATCAGCATCATTATCACAATACCACACAACTAAAAGGACTGCAAGAGAAAAATAAACAAAGAAAGAAAATTAAGAGAGGATATGAATGTTGTCAAAAACATTGTTTTCTTTCTCAATCTTCTTTCAGGGATTTTCTGAACATGTGTGTGTGTGTTTGTGTGTGGGGGGGGTGCCAGAGTGAATGGTAGGGATAAAAAAACAATTATTCGATGCTATGACCCTATATCACACAATATAATCTCATTCAACCAAACAGGATCAGGGACTTAACCCTGACACCTTGCAGTGTCAGGGTGTGTGTGTGTGTCTGTGTGTGTGTGGCTACGAGTCTACTTTATATCTGTGTTTGTGTGTGTGTGTGTGTGTGTGAGTATGTGTGTCTGCATTTGTATTTGTTTGTGTGTATATTTGTGTGTGTGTGTGTGTGTGTGTGTGTGTGTGTGTGTGTGTGTGTGTGTGTGTGTGTGTGTGTGTGTGTGTGTGTGTTTGTGTACAGTATGTGCTCCTATCTATGTGTGTGAGTGTGTGTGTGTGTGTGTGTGTATGAGTGTGTATGTGTCTTTGTTTGTATATGTGCTTCTTTGTCAGTGTGTTTGTGTGTGTGCGTCTGTCAGCCTCTGGGTGCTGTCACTCGGTGCGTTTGGAGAAGTGGTTTTAAGCATTGAGGCGATGTCGATTTGGGTGAATAAAGAGATTATCTCTGTTGATAATCCCCTCCTCCTCCCCCACCCCTGGGTGCTTTCAGACGGCACAAACAACCGCCTGTATTATTTTCTTGTGTTTTCATTTCTCTTTCCCACATCAACATCGTTCTTACGTGCGCTTCAGTTCATCAGAAATATGATCCCATTTATTGTCTTTGTCATAATGCCTTATCACTGTCTCTATGGTAACGGTCTGTAAACATTCTACATGGTGTCACTATATCATGAAGGATATAGTTACTCCGTGTGGGTTTAATCTTGATCCCTTCCACTGTCTACATTGTTCAAACAATATATTATTTTCAAACAGTTCAAAATAGTCTAAAAATATATCAAAGGAGTGTCCAAATGCATCCAGATTTTATAAAATGAGAATGAAGATCACACATTAAACACAATTCCAGTGAGATGTGTGTTTGTGGTGAAACGGGGAAGCTGTGTGGGTCATTTATGCACGTTTATGAGAGTGTCCGGGCTGAGAGATCCTCGTGGATGTTCTTTCCTTTCTTCAACATGCTGACCAAAGGCTGCCTGCCCTCAATCTGAAGGCTCCCCTCTGCCTTTGAAGAGCCCTGGTCCTCAGCATCTCTCCGTCCACCACTAGAAGAGAGAAGTAACAACGCACAGCTCTGTAAAGTACTACAGTCTACAGTCCCCCCTCTCTGCTATCCTTTTCCTCCAGAAGCACGCCAACTGATTTCTTGTTTTGGGTGGTCTTTTCTGTCCACACATTAACACACACACTCCTCTTCACACACACACATCTTCAAACACTTCACAGCACTAGCCCCATGTCAACAGGCAAACACATTGATTTTACCGACATAGTCCGACCACCATATTCCATTCAATGTAGTTGTTTTGTTTATGGCTTCTCTTTAACAGCAGTGTAAAACAAGATCAAGTCAATGTAGTACCTGAGCACACGGCCTGGAGCCCTGTTTTACAGCTCTGTCACTGCGAGGGGAACACAACCATATCCTTTACAGCTCATCCCGGTTCTGGGCCGTTT